>NC_056733.1:821785689-821840689 GCF_019279795.1 Protopterus annectens
AAGGTATTTTCACCTCATAGCTCCATTTAGGATTTTTAATTTGCCATTTCACTTTTCAAGGATTGATCTCCAGTAGATATCTTAATACTGTAAAGCAGTATTTTTGTCCAGATACTCATGCTGTAATCATGCGTAGCATCCATGGTATAATTAGTTAAGCTTAGGACATTTCCCTTACAGTTATGTTTCTGTGAACAATCAGTTATTATACAATTCCTCCTCTAAAACGTGCACGCTGATTGGCCAGCCCAACCAGAGTGCCCGTTGTAAATCCCTCAATATACTAACGGAAAAGGTCCGTCACCGGACTTTTCCGTTAGTATAAAACACTGTCTCGCTATGTTAAAATACTTTAACATAGCGATACAGGTTTAAAAAAAGCAACACAGATCTCCGTTGCTTTTTTTAAAGCTGTCTCGCTATGTTAAACTCCTTTAACATAGCGACACAGTATAAAAGCAACGGAGATCTTGCGATCTCCGTTGCTTTAAAATGTCTCGCTATATTAAATGGGTTTAACATAGCGAGACAGCTTTAAAATAAGTAACGGAGATCTCCGTTGCTTATTTTAAAGCTGCCTCGCTATGTTAAACCCATTTAACATAGCGAAACAGTAAAAAGCAATGGAGATCTTGTGTTCTCCGTTGCTTTTGCCCACAGCTCTGATGTACTGCGTAGGCATGCGCAGTACATCAGAACTGCCGCGGAATACCAGACAGCTGCGGAAAGGCAGCAAAGAGGCATTATACAATGCCATTATTTAAGAAAAGTAATTATTTCTTTTCCTAAATAATGTCATTGTATATAACAATAACCACTTCTGGTGGGTAATGCTGGATTTACCCACGGTTGTCTTTGTTTGGTCCTGGCTTCGCCCTCGGGACCAAACCACGCCAACCGTGGGTAAATCCAGCATTACCCACACCCAGGCGTGGGTTATTGCTATATTGCATCACTGGTTAAATGCAATTTATGTTTAAAGCAAGTTAAACAGTACCAATTAAATGCAAGGTGTACTTAAAGTAAGCTATACAGTTTGCCAGCTCTGTGATTGAGAAGAATAAACACAATTTTTAACCCAGACAAACCACACTAATCTAGTGGCCTGTGTGAAGGCTGCCAGCCTAGCTAGATATAATTTTGTAATGAGTATTGTCTTGTGTTTTTATTATTTATTAAATATTTTAAACCTTTTAACTGTGGCTGTTTTGTGTAGAGATAATTTAAGCTCTAGAGTACTTGCTTGTTTTGAGTGATACTGTACAAAGCTACTCCAAAAGCCTTGCTGTTCGTCACACTTACTAATTGGATAATAATAATATTGCACAGTAAAATTGGACACCCTTTGGTAAGGGCCTTTTTAGTAGGTGATAAATAGTGGTTGGTGGCAGTGATTTCTCCCTTATAGTCTGGAGAGAAGGAGGCATAGCTGGAGAATCTGTGCCAGCCTTTCCCAGGAGTGTCTGTGTGTTTGTATATAACTCATATCTCAAAGTGTGTGTGTGTGTGTGTGTGTGTGTGTGTGTGTGTGTGTGTGTGTGTGTGTGTGTGTGTGTGTGTGTGTGTGTGTGTCAGCTACTTGGGCAGAGACACGAAGCACTGGCTGGACAGAGAGGGTGCTGGAGGTTTTGGTTTGACCACTATAGCTGTGCCAGTGGCTTATTGGGGATCTGGAGAGAAAGGGAGAAACCAGCCTCAGACTGACTGTGATCTCTGTGTGCTCTTAAGGGAAATTGTACTTTACTGTGTGTGTACTTGTTATCTTCCCAATGTGGATGCCCCTCACTCGTTAGTGGTGAGGATTGAGGCTCCTTGATTACTGTCTGCAAGCAGCTAAAGTTAACTTTGAGTATGTTACTACCTGTTTGAGACAATATTCATTTTCCCTTGGAGAGCACTGTGCTTTGGCTTGTAAGCAGCCCCCTCCCACACACACACACACACACACACACACACACACACACACACACACACACACACACACACACACACACACACATACACACACACTCATCTTCCACTTTCTCTCTTATTCCCTTCTGTTAACAAATAGTATCCATAGCTGATCAATACTGTGTGTTTGTTAATTTAAACTGAGACCACAGTAGCCTACTGATACAAGGTTATCCTGTTTTTCCACCTGAGAAATGATTAAGAAATTACTTACAGTTTCAGAGCAGTCCTTGATCAATTCTGACTGTTTCTTAAATACAAACTTGTCTTTGCTTTGGCTCATTAGCAGCAGTACAAAATAACTGCCTGCTCACACCCTTGTTCTCCCCCTCCCCCTTCCCTGTTTATTACCTTAAGCCAATCCCAAAGTTAATAAATATTACCTGTGGCAGGCACCATTTTTAAAACTACAACCACCCTTTGTCACTATCATATGTTCATTTATCAGTTTACTCTGTTACCTGATTGTTTCCAGCCCCCTCATAAGAGCAACTAACAGGGTCTCTACCCACTTTGCTTCCCACCCTGCCCCCTATTCCCTCCCACCCCCAGTGGTCCTACCTTTATTACACTCACAAATCCCTCCCATCTTTCCAATAGCCAACCACAGCGCTAACCCAACACTACCTCCTCCATTTTCCCACTACTATCACATCTCCTCAACTAACATGTACAAGAATACCTTACCTATGCTCACTGCATGCACTCTCCTTGCATATCTTACATCCTACCAAAGCTCCATCATTCCCCCACTCAACCACTACCACTGCACTACTACTCACACCACCACTCACGTCTCACCCTCACTCAGCTCCCCTCCCACCAACTCAAGAACCATCCCTATGCACCCCCCGCATATTCTACCAACTATATTACTCAAACATAAAGCATCCCAACAACTGAACATAGTAACCCTCCCACCATACCTATTACTCACAGAGCACAATCATAAAGTTTCCCTAATAAACAAACACATTCAAAAACTGAGAAAACTAATAACCTCATGTATATCAAAACTAGCCCTAAGTGGAGACATCCACCCCAACCCTGTCCCTTCCATCTCCAACCCCAATCCTCATAATCAGACTAGAAACCACAACTTCTCCCATATCACAGCCAATAGAAAGCCAAGTGACTTCCTTCTACTAAGCCTAAATATTAGAAGTATATCCAACAAAGTCCATGAACTCCATGCCACCATAGACTTGTACTCCCCAGATATAGTCATCCTGACAGAAACCTGGCTAAAACCTCACATTACCAGTGAGCAAATACTCCCTACCGGTTACAACATACTAAGAGTAGACCGGCTAAACAAGAAAGGAGGCAGTGTAGCTATAATATTTAAACAGCGTCTAAACATCCAGATCTTAAAATCATCAGCTCCACAAATAGGCAATGAAGAAATAATATATACCAACCTCAAAATAAACCAAAACAAAACCATCAACATAATTGGATGCTATTTCCCACCTGGCCAAAACATCCCTCCACTAGAAAACCTCCTCAGCTGGTCTACCCACCATCTCTCCCAAGAAACTATCATTTTAGGTGATTTCATTATTGACTGGCAATTCTGTTCTGGCAACAATCCAACCCATCATATAAACCTTCATGGCTTCACCCAACTAGTCCAGTCACCAGCCAGGATAAATAAAAACTCCAGCAAGCACACTACCCTGGATTGGATACTAGTCAGTAAAAGCCCCCAGTCATATATAACAGGCTGCTTATCAGATAGCCTCAGTGATCACTCCCCAACATTCCTACTCAAAAAATACATATACCAAGCTAAACCTGTCATCTACCATCAAATACGTAAAAAACTAAACTTTAACCCACTCACATTCATCTCATCCCTCAAAGAATGTAACTGGCATCCCCTAAAGTACCCCAGTCTTGATGACGCAACTGAAGTTTTTAATACTACCTTCCTGAGCATCCTTAATTACCATGCCCCCATAAGACTTTCCAGAACGAAAGCGCAACCCTCCCCATGGCTACAGAAAACCACTAAGTCAGAAATGAAAAACAGGGATAAAACCTGGGAGCACTGGAGCAAAACCAAAACCCCCCTCAACTAGACAGAAATTCCTAGAACTACGCAATAGAGTTAAAAAGCTAAAAAAAACAGGACGAATTCCAATACTACCAGTCTGCCCTAGACTCCTCCCAGCACAGCCCCAAACAATTCTGGTCCTCCATAAACTCCATCCTCCACCCAGGTAAAGTCAGTACCCCTCGTCCTAACATCCCTCACTCCTCCAAAAATATTGCTACCTCATTCAACACAAACTTCACACAAACCATACTATCACTAGCTAAACAACACAACCCCCTCCTCCCCTCCAACCCACACCTTCAACTAGTAATCTCCCCACTGCCTTCTCTTTTTCTCCTGTACCTACCTCCAACATAAAAAAAACTCTTAACTAAACTTAAACCCACCAAATTAGCAGCAGACAACCTCCCAAGTGAATACCTACAAATCGCAGCTGATGCTCTGGCCTACCCAGTATCCATCTTGATTAACCGATCTGTATCAGAAAGTTATGTTCCCACACTGTGGAAAGTATCACATATAATTCCCCTCCACAAAGGCGGCCCCTCCACAGAACTAACCAGTTACCGCCCCATAGCTATTCTCTCTCCACTCTCCAAAATACTAGAGAGATGCATACACTCTCAGGTCTCAGACTACCTCCTTACTAACAACCTTCTTCCCAGTACTCAGCATGGTTTCCGTCCAAACCATAGCACCACCACTGCCTTACTGTCCTTTACTAACACTATCCTTCAGCATAAAAACAATGGCTATCTCTCCTCTGCTACTTTCCTAGACCTATCTAAAGCATTTGACATGGCCTCACACAAACAACTCATCTCTGTCCTCAATAACCTATCCTTCTCTCAATCAGTCACCAACTGGTTTCAGAGTTACCTGTCTGACAGCCAACAATCCATTGTATGGCAGAATGACATATATCAACAACTATCTGTCTCCATAGTGGTTCCCCAAGGATCCATCCTTGGACCCCTACTCTTCTCTGTTTTCACCAATAATCTAGCCTCTGCCACCAAACATGGCACACTCATACAATACGCAGATGACTCAACCATCATCTGCTCAGCCCAGTCCCTACCCAAACTGCAAAAAGTCACACAGGAAGCATTTTCCTCTGTTGGAACTTGGTTATCCGATGCCCAATTAATACTCAACCCAAACAAAACTAAACTACTCATCTTCCAACCCACCAAACATACTCAAAACAACTCTCACTTTAACATCACAGCAAAAGACAACACCACTATATACCCAACTGAACACACCAAATTGCTAGGAGTGGAAATAGGCAATAAACTAAAATTTGCCATTCACATATCCATGACCATAAAAAAAGTCCACAAAAAAATAGGATCGTTATACAGAAATAAGCAACTTCTCACCAAAGCAGCAAAGATTTCAATAGCAAATTCCCACCTTATCTCCACCCTACTTTATGCATCTCCAATATATACCAACCTAAGGCAATGCGATCTAAACAAGCTAGAGACCTGCTACAACAAAATCGCCAAATTCACCACAGGGGCATCCTACCGTAGTCATCACTGTCTCTCACTTGCTGAACTGGGCTGGCTTGAACTCCCTCACCTCCTTCAATGGTATCAACTATCACTCGCCCACAATCTAGTAAACCATCCACTAAATGTCCCATCCCTCCAGAATCTACTCCAGCCCTATCGCACCACCAGACCACTAAGATCCAGCAACAAAAATCACTTACAGATCACTAAAGCCAATAATTCTGCTGGTGAAGCACTATTCTCTTGCGCCATAGCCAAATTATGGAGCTCCCTCCCACCCACAATTACCTCCGTACCATCATGCACCCACTTCAAAACTTTACTAAAAGCGCACCTAAAAACATGCTGGCTATGCCCTTGCAACTCCCACTCTAAAATCACCTACCCCATCCAACCACTACCTTTCTTTCCACCCCACTAACTACCTTGATTATAGCAAGCTTAGATGCTCATAAGCCTAGTACTTATTATACAGCAGGAACTTCTTATTGTAACATTTGTTAATGTCTGTTATGTACTTCACAGATAAAGATTCTAGCTGTCTACTGATGTACTATGTTCTTCATCTGTAAATATGTTTGTAATTAATTTCTATGTTAAATTGTTAATCACTATGTAATCCAGTGTAACTACTGTCTGTTTATTTTAACTGTGGAGCTTTTCTCCCTGGGCCTCCGCTGAAAATGGACCTATGTCCAGTCGGACACTCCCGGTCAACAAATGTAAATAAATAAATAAAATAAATAAATAAATTACTAGGCCAGTAAATGGGCATCACATATTAATTGGTGGCAGTGGTGGGATATCCACATCAAATATTAATTGTTAGTGGTGAGTTAGCCACATCACATACTAATTGGCTTGTAGTGGTGTGGATAGTGAATTCCTGTAACTTGTGTACGGTGATTACTGAAGGTGTTTTTGTACTCTAAATCAGCCATGCAGTGAACATTCAGAGTTCAGATCACAAGTGTTTTATTTATTTTGTTAGCTTAGTTAGGGAGAACAGGCAAGCATGTCAGCAGAGGAGTATGGCAAGCTGACAAGGAGCCAGTTGGCTAAAGGATTGGTGCATGGAAACCTGACTAAAGCAGAAATTATTGCAGCTTTTGTCACAGCTGCATCAGACAATAACAACAAGGAGGACAATCAGACTGGCCGTGGAGATGTACAACACTCAGAGAATGGACAGTTTGACCTTTTTACAGAGGACTTAAAAATCCATCTGGAGCTAAAAACACTTGAGTTGGAGGCCATATGCTTGGAAACAGAAGCTGAGGAGAAGGAGAGGCAGAGGCAGCATGAAAAGGAGATGCTGACTGTTCACCAGAGTCATGGAGGTAATGAGGAAGGGAGTAACCGGACCCCAGAAGCGCAAAAGGTCTGTAAATTTCTTCCACAATTTACAGAGAGGGATCATTTTGATAGTTTCATTCATATGTTTGAGAGAGTATGTAAACAGTATGATGTTGAACAAAGGCTCTAGGTACGGTTCCTGACCACCTTACTCCATGGTAAAGCTGTAACAGTGCTGTCTAAACTATCTGATTGTGAATTTTTTAATTATACTGCTGTTAAGAATTGTTTGCTAGAATTTTTAAGCTACCACCTGAAGCTTATAGGAAAAGATTTTGTGAGTATAGACGCAAGGCAAATGAAAGTGTGTGTGAATATGTTGCTGAACTGAGCACTTATTTTCATAGGTGGGTGAATGGATGTCAGGTCACCATTTTTGAAGGGCTGGCAGACCTTTTGGTGAGGGAACAAGCCCTTAGAACTTTGCCTGAGGACATGAGGATCTGGTTAGCTGATAGACAATGTGCTACTTTCAATGAATTGGGGAAGAAGGGAGACCTATACCTAGCAAACAGGTCATCACTACACAGGAAAGGGACGCCCACTGCTGCTCATAGATCTAAAGGAACCCATGGTGGGAAGCCCAGACTGCCCCAACAGAATCTGCCATTAGCAGGGGAAGCCACTAGTCCAGGTACACGTCCAGGGCCTAGGGTTAAATGTTTTGAATACAACCAGTGGGGCCATGTGGCATATAGATGTCCATGGAGGCAAGGCGGGGAACAAAAGGTGAGGGAGCCAGTAAGTGGGAATGACAAAATACCAATAGTAGGTTGTCTTGAGACAACAAGGGTGCAAAACTGCCATCCTGCAGATGTCCTGATATGGAAGGATTTTGATAAGGCAGTACTGTGTGTTAATACAGTTACACACAGTCAGGCTTGGGAGACAAGCATGTGGGCCTGGTAACCTGGAGGAAACCCAGTCAGGCCACATAATTGCAAACAGGACTGGTGAGGTGGTTACTTCAGGGAGGGAGCTACCCTGTAGCAGTGAGCCACAGCTGCTTGTGGGTACTGATACTCCCTTGGACAGAGTGGCTGCAAAGGTAGAGTTGAGTAGTAGTATCCAGGCTGAGTGTGAGGCACCACTGTCAGAGGATGCCAGACATCCTGTGGAAGAGGAGCTGGGAAAGGTTACAAAGAGAGAGTTGAGACAGGCTCAGCTCTCAGACCCTACATTACAAGGCCTGAGGCAGGTAGCTAGTGAGGTGGAATCTGTATACAGGGACAAAGGGTTACTGTATAGAGAGTGGACCCCTGAGGGAGGGCAAGAATGTGAGAGAATACAGCAGTTGGTAATGCCTAGAGGCTACCATCTGGCACTTCTACCCATAGCCCATGATATTCCCTTTGCAGGTTATATGGGCATAAAACATACAAAGAGATGTATTATGCAGAACTTCTGTTGGGTTGGAATTTCCAGAGATGTAACAGGGTACTGCAGGATCTGTGAGCAGTGCCAAAAGATAGGCAAGACAGGAGACAAGGTGAAAGCTCCTTTGATGCCTTTGCCTGCAATTGAGGAGCCATTTCAGAGGGTAACTATGGATATTATGGGGCCTCTGAGTACCCCAAGTACCACAGGGAAAAAGTATATCCTAGTGGTAGTTGATTATGCTACAAGATACCCTGAGACAGTGGCTTTGTCCTCCATTGAGGCAGAAAAGGTGGCAAATGCTTTGTTAGAGATTTTCAGCAGGGTAGGTTTCCCAAAAGTAATACTGACTGACAGAGGTGCCAATTTCATGTCAGACCTGCTGGCTTGTCTATGGAAGTACTGTGGATTGAAGCACCTAAAGACCACCCCTACCATCCCCAGACTAATGGTCTAGTTGAGAGGTTAAACTCTACAATCAAGTCCATGCTACAAGCATTTGCAGACCAGTTTAAGAGGGATTGAGACAAATATTTCCCCATCTGTTGTTTGCTTACAGAGATGTTCCCCATGAATCCACAGGTTTTAAACCCTTTGAATTGTTGTATGGGCATAGGGTGAGGGGGGCCTGTAGATTTAATTTGGGATGAGTTTTATGGTAAGTGTGAATCTCACAAGGAGTCTGTTGTGGCATATGTCCAAAGCCTCAGAACAAGGCTCAGAGAACTCATGAGCTTGGCCCAGGAGAACCTGGCAGAAGCCCAACAGCAGAAAAAGGTTTGGTATGACAGGAATGCTCGAGCTAGAGAGCATGCTGTAGGGCAGCAGGTAATGGTTCTCATTCCTGTCAGACACAACAAACTACAAGCAGCCTGTGAGGGACCGCACAAGATGGTAAGGAAGGTCAGTGATATTAACTACATGGTGAAACTGCTAGGCAGGAAGCAGGGGCACAAACTGTACCATGTTAACATGATGAAACCTTACCATGATAGGGATGCCCTTGTGCTGAATAGTTGCACTGGACTGCAGGAGGGGGAGATCTGGTGACTGATCTCCACAGTGATGCTCGGACTGACACCTCAGAGGAAGTGGTAGAAATGTCCCAGCAGCTATCTCCTACCCAGGTTCGGGAAATCTGAGCAGTGTTACAAGGGTTTGGGGACATGTTCACTGCAGCACCAAGTGGATACAGGCCCCCAAAGGCCTATTAGGCAGGCCCCTTATAGGGTTCCTGAGAGAGTCAAACAGACTTTGAGGGAGGAGCTACAGGAAATGTTGGAACTAGGGGTAATTCAGGAGTGCAACAGTCCCTGGGCCTCCCCAGTGGTGCTGGTGCCAAAGAAGGATGGCAGCACCAGGTTCTGTGTGCACCACAGGAAATTAAATAGTCACAAAGAGTCAGATGCTTATCCCATGCCTAGGGCGGATGAAGCCCTAGAGCAGCTGGGTGGGGCTAAGTTATCTTACCACCATTGATCTTACTAAGGGTTACTGGCAGGTGCCCTTGACTCCCAGTGCTAGACAGAGGTCAGCCTTTGTGACTCCTTTTGGCTTGCTTGAGTTCACAATGATGCCCTTTGGGATGAAAAATGCCCCAGCAACTTTCCAGAGGCTGGTAGATCATATCCTAGACTTTCATATCCTAGACCTTCCAGAGGTAGGTAGATAATATCCTAGCAGGAGCAAGAGATTTTTCCTTTGCTTACCTAGATGATATTGCCATCTATAGCCATTCCTGGCAGGAGCACCTTCAGCATGTCAGGGAGGTGCTGGTCAGACTACAGAGGTCAGGGCTGACCATTAAGCCCAGCAAATGTCAGGTGAGTATGGCAGAGGTCTCCTACCTGGGACATAGAGTGGGGAGTGGTAAGATCAGGTCAGAACTTGCCAAAGTGGAAGCCATTCAGGCATGGCCTGCACCTGTTGCCAAAAAGCAGGTGAGGGCATTTTTAGGGACAGCAGGGTACTACAGAAAGTTTGTCCCCAGTTTTAGTACCATAGCTTCTCCCCTGACAGACCTGACAAGGAAAAACAGGCCAGATAAGGTAGTGTGAACCGCAGCATGTGAGCAGGCATTCCAGAAGCTTAAAGAAGCTTTGGGAGGACCCCCTGTGTTAGCCAGTCCAGATTACAGCAAATAATTTGTTGTGCAGGTGGATGCTTCAAACCATGGGGTGGGGGCTGTACTTAGCCAGACTTCTTCAGAGGGAGAAGTGCACCCAGTGGTTTATCTCAGTCATAGGCTTCAACCCAGGGAGGAATGCTATGCAGCTGTAAAAAAGAAATGTCTAGCCATAGTGTGGGCACTGCAGAAACGTCAGCCTTTTCTGTATGGAAGGAAATTCACTGTACTTACAGATCACAATCCCCTAACATGGTTACATCGACCCAGCCAGCAAAATACCAAGTTGCTAAGGTGGACCTAGGGTTGCAAGCATATGATATGTCAGTGCAGCACTGCTGTGGGATTAGAAATGACAATGCAGATGGGCTCTCAAGACAGGGAATGGAGTAGGTATACCCAGATAGACCTAACCCTCTCAAGCAACGCTTCTCAAGGGTCACTTGAAAAACTAGCTTGAGTTCTCTTGGGGGGGGTTGTGAAGGCTGCCACCCCAATCTAGATAGAATTTTGTAAATAATTCTTGAGTTCTCCGAGGGGGAGGTGATTGTGAAGGCTGCCAGCCCGTCTAGATAGAATTTTGTAAATAATTCTATGTCATTTGTAAATATTAATATAATCCACAGGCTTGTTTTACAAAGGCAAGGAGAACTATATTTTATGATTAAACTATATGTTGTACTGAGCTTCAAAATGTAACTACAGTGCACCCAGTTGGAAGAAAGCTGATAAGTAAAGCAGTTTACAACTGTGTTTGATCTCAAGCTCGGAGACAGGATGTCTGGCTAGCAAATTCTTTCTATAGTTTTAAGACAGAGATAATTACTAGATTTTACATGTAAAGTGTCCTTTATTGCTGTGGTTTCCTGGCAGGTGAAAGATTACAAAGATATGTTAAATTATGAGTTCTGTGAGCCTGGGAAACTTCAGCAGAGGTGTCAAGAATGATGTAATCTGAAATGACCCAGCAGTACTGTGTATTATCAATTTAAGGGCCATCTCAGAAAGAAAGAACATCATTTTATATCTTGTCTTCTTGGATCTAGTAGGAACATCCACTCACCAGCACATGCTCTGTATGTAAGTAGTATTTAGAACAATGATTTCTCTTAGAGATAGATAGAAATAGTAATATTAGACTAGCTGTTTTCTATATTTATGTCTGCTCAGCTCTCTCCCAGGAGGGGAACAAATAGGCCAGGATGCCCTCACCCCTAGGAGAAATAAATGGAACTATAGGGTGACCAAGAGGGGGACTTGATGGCAGTGTGTGGTTAGGAACTCAAAGCAGTTAAAAATAAGTAAATAAATAGGAATTACTTACCCAGAATTGCAATGTATTCTGTTACATGGCTGTTTACCATTTAACCAAGAAGAATTCCCTGAAGCCAAGTACAGTACAGCTGACATTCTGAAACCACAGTTCACAAGCAAGGAATAATACCCAACAGGGTGGGTTTTATCCAGGAAGTAGCTGGCTGTCAAACAGACAGACGCACACACACACACACACACACACACACACACACACACACACACACACACACACACACACACACACACACACTCACTCACTCACTCACTCACACACACACACACACACACACACACACACACACACACACACACACACACACTCACTCACTCACATGCACAGCAATTACAGCTACGTTCTTGACTGAGCACACTTTAGATGTTTCATTGTGATTAAATGAATGAAAACAATGCAACTAGTGCAAGGCATTAGAATAATCCTTCCCCCTATACCTCTCAACTGTCCATAATTTTACTGCACCCCTTCAAAATGTTTGATTTTCTGGTACATTAATGAAGATTCATTTCAATAATTAGGCAGAGACTATAGTTTCACTATACTTTTTTGTCGAGAAAATGAATGCTAACACTAAAGTTATGTTTAAAATATTTCACTGATTTTACATCTTTTTTCCTGATGTTTGCTTTATCCAGAATTCTTGATCAAAGGCCCTGAGAGGTTACCCCCTTTGCCCTACTCGTGCTATGCTGCTGTGATGAGTGTGTCTCTCTCTCTCACTCTCACTGACATACACATACATACACATATACATCCGCATTGCTTTTTTTTATTTTTATTATTTTTTTATGCACATTAAAACACAAAGCCATGTTTATCAAACATGAAAAAGGTGGCTTTTCTTTTTTTCATCCTGTGCCTCAAGGCTACTTATTATGCTGCAATGAAACATCAGAATTCTTTTTTAATGAGTGATATCTGTACATTAATACCCTGTCGGAGAATGTTCATTTTCCAGTAGGGTAGCAATGTATGACTCTTCCATATCTAAAAATAAGTAACATTTTTGTATAGGGGAGCACTGCACTCCCCAAGTAAGTGACTGTGCCTTCCACATCCTCTCATCTTAATTAAACCTTAACTCTGCCTCTGCATATAAAATAGACTGATTTTTCAGTTGGAGCATTGTCTACCAAAAATATTTTTCCTTTGATACAACTTTTTTGCCCTAGATATCACAAAATCAATAAATTAATTGTATCCATCATTACTTAGTATGTACAATGCCCTGTTAAATAGTAAAACTATTTTGTAAATTAAAAAAAATATCTCAGCTGGATTAATACTCTTGACATACACATTGAATGCACATCTGACAGGACAGTCAGTGAAGTTTACTAAAGTTTAAATAGTCAGCAACTAATTTGAAGCAATTACCCAAAAGACTCAAGTCAAAGTGGGTCAGAAAAGTAGTGTTTCAGGCATAATTATATTGCATTTCCTCATGCTTTTGAAATCGTACTTATACTAACCAGTCAGTTATCCTCTTAATAATTTCCATGGCAGTGAGCTGGTCAGCAACATATCTCACACACACACACACACACACACACACACACACACACACACACACACACACACACACACACACGCGCGCGCACACACACACACACACACACACACACACACACACACACACACACACACACACACACTGCCTGTGTGTTTATATGTATATGCATAAACATATAAATTATTTATTATATAAAAAATGAAACAGTATGACTGGCTAAAAGGAGTATGCTTGATTTTGTGCTACACACATGAGGAAAAGGTCCAACTTTGGCCATGTGTGTTAGCCCTAACCCTAACTGTATCCTTGCCCCTAACCCATACTATACACATTAAGGTACTTAGCACCGTTTTCCCTGCACTACCACTACAGTAGATACACACGCGTGCGTGCGCACACACACACACACACACACACACACACACACACATAAGACAGACACACACACATCAAACACATTAACTCACAAGCTCACGCGCACACACACACACACACACACACACACACACACACACACACACACACACACACACACACACACCCACGCACACACACTCACCCCCAATGTAGAAACTTTTGTTACAGATAAAAATGTTGGCATTACACCCCACTTATGGTCAAACATTAAAACAAGCTACATAACCAAAGCAGAAACAAGAATGCCTAATAGGAATTTCTTTCTTCTAAATACCAGTGGATCACAAGTAGTCCAGGAGACCAGCAATGAGTATAGCCCAACTTCCCCAGAGCACTGACTGGTTAACCGACGTGCTCAGGGTCACACAGTAAGCAAATGGAGACTGAAAAAATCAAGCCTTGAATTACAGGAAGGAGCTTATTAATAGCATAGACTTAATCGTCTGCACTAACTGCCTGAATAAAAACAAGTGTATCAAGACTACAGAAATGAACATGCACGATGTCCCCATTTAGTACTGTGTACAATGGTGAAGCCTTCATTATAATGACTTAGTAAGCTGCCTGCAGTCTAAAATCTTGAGTGGGAGATGGGTGCCGAATTAACTCATGTTACTGACATCTTGAAATCCAAATAAGATCTGCGTCTTTTCCAGCACTGCAAGTGATGACATTACTGTGTTCTTACCAGGAAGTAATGCTCTTCTGCATTTAGTTAATTTAGGGTATGGTTGGTGCTCTTTAATGATGCATAATATATAACAAAAAAAAAAACTCTGTTGGCTGTGTGACTCAATACTGCCATCTTCAGGGTGAATGGAGTCATCACAAGGAATAGCTTATGCATAAAGCATTTTGCTTATTTCTTTTGCAGTTTACTCCAGGGGCATTTAAGTCAAAATATGTCAAGCTCTTTACATGTCAAGTTTGTGTGAGCAATGTTTAAAAGGCATTTAGGAATGCAGTGCCTCCATGGACTTCTCAGAAACATTGTCAACATCTGTTGCAGGGATAATAGGGTTGCATTGAAATTGAGAGAGAATACTGTGTCTGCTAGATTGGTTTATATTATTTTTCTAAGCTGATAGACGTACACCTGTTTCCACAAACATGAGTAACTATAATAACACATAAATAACAATTACAAAAGCTGTGACAGACAGTCTTTTAAAAAAATAATAGCTTTTTAAGGCTGTTGAAAACTCTGTGAGGAATAAATAACTAGGCTTCAGTCTTTGAGGTGTAAAAACATAGAATTTGATAGCAGGAAAAAAAAGGACTATTTGGCCAACAAAATCTGCCCATCTCCCTGCATACCAGATAGGCTGCAGTTGCTAGTTAATCTAAACTAGTTAATTTTTCATGTCTCTAAACATGTCTCATGGATTAATGAATGTCCTAATCACATTTGACCCTATAGCATCCTTAACATGGTTCTTTCATGCATTCACCATCCTTTACATAAAGAAAATGGTTTCATATTACTCCTAACATATCTGCCCTCTTTGTTCACTCTGTGTCATTTTGCTGACTTATTTGTTCAGATTAAGTCATGTTGTTGTTTCATACATAATTTTTAAAATCTGCCACCCCATAGACACTGTTGACCACCTAGGCCTATATAAACATTTCTGCTGTGTATCTTATGTTCCCTCATTGTCTTCTATACACAGTAAATTCCTGTAATATTTTTCATGCTTCATAGTATTTGCCTATTATCCTTTTACTAATCATGTAAGTGAAATAGCCTATAGGAGCTGTGACAGCCATGACCTTGGGAAAAAGCAATAACAAGAGAAACAGTAATACAGAATACAAAAATACTTTATATATAGTAATCAGCAGTGAAATTAGATTATTAGTCACCATTTGCTATATGTAAAATATAATTCCCATAACATACCATCATGGGACCTCTCCTGTTTGGTATCTACTTCTCTGAAGTACAGGCTAACACAGAAGACCTCTGGCTAACGATGTTCGCAGATGACTGCAAACTAGGAGCCATAGTCAAGTCCTCAAATGATGTGGACATCCTACAGAAGGGCCTCACTGGGACAGATGCCTGGTGTCAGAGCCATGGCCTCAAGCTCAATGCCAAAAAGTGCAGTGTCATCCCCTTTGGTAAAAACTCTGAAACCATGCACTACCACATAGGCAGCAAGCTACTTAACACCGAATGTGTGATAAGAGACCTTGGGACCCAGGTGGACAGTAGTCTCTCCTTTGATAGTCACATTGCCACAGTAGTCAGGAAGTCGTTCTACATGGCACACCTCATCACAAAAGGGTTCTCATCCAGGAAAAAAGAGGTCATTGTTCCCCTCTACTCATCACTCATTAGATCCATTATAGAGTACAACGCCCCTTTTGGAATGTACCTCTCACAAGACATCTGCAGAAGCTAGAAAGGCCACAGAAGTACCTCACAAAGAGGATTACTGGCCTCAAACAAATGCCCAACACTGACCGCCTCAAAAAACTCCAGCTTTATTCTGTAGCATATCGCCTACTCCAAGGTGATCTCTGCGTAATATATAAAGCTATGTCAAACCCAGAGCTGTTGGACATGCTACACTTAAAGAAATCCCAATCCCTCCAAGTTACATGCTCTAGGGACCTAAACCTTGTCACCATAATAAACAGGACATGCTGGAGAGATAGATTCCTGTCCCAGAGACTTCCTATACTCTGGAAAAGCTACCCATGTATGTCAAGTAAAGTTCTTCATTAGCACTCTTAAAGAAAAATATTGATGAGTGGATGGGGAATAGGAAATACACCCCGGGGATCACTTCTGTGTATCTGCTGGACAGTGGCACAGGAAACTAACTTTCTTGGGTGGCGTAAGCTATGGAACCTTGCTGGCTAGGCTTACGTAGGCCCTTGGGCCGATAGCCTAGTACCTACCTATGAACCTATGAACCTATGAACAATAATCAAGAAGTAAAATGACTAGTTACATAGTTAACACTATAAGACAGACATTAAAAACAATAAAAATCAAGTAATTCCACAGTTACAGCTTGAGGAGATAATGTAGTCCACACCTGAACTCAGTCACACTGGCTGTCTGTCTGGATGTATGCGTTCATGAAAGCAGAAACATGGAAAGACTAGCTTGGGGGTTACTAGTCAATATGATTTGGGGAGTTTGCTGGGTATAAGAAAAGATCTTGAGTGTCAGCTTCCAACAAAGAAGGCAGTCATCAAGAACTAGGAGGCTGCAGACAAGCATTCCAAGGGCAACATCATACTTTTCGCTGACAGACATCCAGTGGATTTTGTTCAAGTGTTCACATAGCTTCAGCTGCACACACAATACTGTTTGTAATGACAGCCTGAAAGCTGCTTTTATCCTGTTCTTATCCTTGTTGAAATTAAGTAATCTGTCAAATAGGGGTCCATGACACCTGAGTTAATCTTACAGTGGTTTTGTTAATCACACAAAACTCACTAGACACATATGCACATTAAAAGTGGTGATCTGTGAATATTGACTAGCTAAGTAGAATTAAAAAGGTACACAGCACTGTAGGGTGTGAAAATCAAACCCATATTTTGCAGAATTTAGCCAATTAAAAGTCTGTACCTTAACTAGTAAGATAGACTAGCATCCAATAGGATCCAATAAGCTGGTACATAGAATATGAACCTATATTTAATTACAAAAACTACTACCACTACAAAAGGCTCACTTACTGTGTCCAAAGTAAAATTTCCAGCAGCAAATGAATAGGAAGGCACAGAAACAGCTGATATATCCAGTATAAAACATTTACTGCAGTACTACAAAACACAAGCACTTTCACCAAATAGGCATCATCAGGTGTATTACAAAAGCACTAACAAGCACACACCCCTGTTTATACATCAAATGTCACATGATACAAATTCAAATTTAAAAACACAAGTTTAAAAACACAAAACACCTAAAAAACATATGGGTTTAATATAAAAACAAACATAAATAATACATACTGAAACTGTACTTTAATACTAATAACTACCTTTTAGGGGTCTCTTTTTAAATTTGGGTAAAAACCTGGCCTTCATAAATGTTCTCTATTAGACTGAGTGAACTAATGACACTAGACTGGGAGGAGTGTCACAGATCAAATATACAGTATGGGCGGGCAACTGCAAAGCCACCAAGTATAAGAACACACAACACTAGGGAGAGTGGGTGGGAAAATTACAGTTCCTAGCTGTAGCCACTAAATGAAGGTTTTAAACAGATCAAGGAGCAGACTCGAGAATGCTTTTAACTGTAAACAGACAAAAATGCACAGAAAAGCTCGGATAGAGCACTCACAAACAGAAAATACAACTCTCAGTATGAAAAAGCAGTTTACAGTTAAGTAATGTTAAAACAGTATAAAACAGTACATAAATGCAGTGAAACAATAAAAAAAGCTTTATAACAGTGCAAAATATAGTAGATCAACTGTATAGCACAATTACAAGTGTTTCAGAAGTGCAGTTCAGTGAAATAAGTATAAGAAATAACTTATCCTGCTCTTCGAATCTTAAGGAATTTCCACTTATGCAATACAATCCAGAGCCTGACAATACAAGCAGAACCTTTATAAGACACAGGGTTTATATAGCAGTAAGAATGGAAGAGTTGGAAGATCAGATTACTACTCAGCCCCTGCTATTACCCAATCAGTCGTACTGCAGAAGGTCAGGAGGCCTTGTTACTCTCAATAATAATGAAGACAATCAGCAGAAAATGGCTGCCACAAACACAGGAAACTCAAACAAAACTACCAGCCTAGACAACAGGCCTCTATCAAGATTATGTCGCTGAGCAGAGCACAGAAACCTCACTTTAAAAGCATAGAAAGAACACCCACAAAGAGAAAATGCAAGTCTCAGTATGAAAAAGCAGTTTACAATTTAGTAATTTAAATTAAAAAATGCAATTATAGTAATGCACACTATTACAGTTCCTAGCTATAGCCCCTAAATGAAAGTTTTAAACAGATCAAGGAGCAGACTCGAGAATGCTTTTAACTGTAAATAGACAAAAATGCAAAGAAAAGCTTGGATAGAGCACTCACAAACAGAAAATACAACTCTCAGTATGAAAAAGCAGTTTACAGTTAAGTAATGTTAAAACAGTATAAAACAGTACATAAATGCAGTGAAACAATAAAAAAAGCTTTATAACAGTGCAAAATAAAGTAGATCAACTGCATAGCACAATTATAAGTGTTTCAGAAGTGCAGTTCAGTGAAATAAGTGTAAGAAATAACTTATCCTGCTCTATGAAAGAGATGTTTGATTCCCTTTGAATATATGAGTCTAAACTACAAAAAGCCAAAATCAGTAAGATCTGTTGAGATTGTAATGATTTTCAACTGGGGAATGTCTTCATATGGCCTCGAGAGAATTTTGAAAAAGGGACTGGGAGATCTTGGCAACTACGCAGTACCAGTGATGGTCCACCAGGGGGCGGTGTTGAACTTTTGTCAGCTCCATGTGATGTTACAAATCAACGATCAGAAGAGTTACAAAGTGTTTCTCCATCAATGGGTGAAGTTGCTTTGGTAAAGGAGCTGGGAACTTGCAGGAAGATTATAACCACGAATGCACAAGTGCACAGGTCAGGGGTAGTACAGAAATCTACCTCTGGCAGCAGCAGTGATATTGATGGTCATTTTTTCAGCTTCAACGAGCAATACAACCTCCATTTTCCACTTCCAGTGAAAGAGCAAACTTTTCAGAGGTTGACGGAACACCAACGAGGGCAGAGTCGGAGCCGCAACAAATGAAAGATGGAAGGAACTGTGAGTACGCAGAATACAATAAAAAAGGCATTTTTAAATGCCAAAAAGGACTAGTGTTGAACTTATCCAGTATAACTTTGACGCCTTATGAACTAAGAGTTTTAGGTAGAGGGTTATCATTTAATATACCCTCTACCTGTTCTAATTTTACGGATGTCATTTTTGATGTTAAGTTATTTGCTAGGAACCTGGGGTTGAAAGTGATGTTTAATAATTCTGAAGGTGTAACTAATGGAGATAGCAATACTTTTTCCAAACCCAGTTTGTTTTTACCCAAGACTAATTCTCTTATTGCTGCATTTGAAAAGTTAGTCATACAAGATGTGTATGATTTAAATGAGGCTAATGCTAATAAACATGCTTGTTATAGGAGGAAGCAAAATCTTTCTAAAGATGAGTTTAATGCGTTGAAGGGGTTGGAGAACAATACTGATATCATTATTAGGCCCGCGGATAAAGGCAGGCCAGTAGTGATATTAGATAGGACCTGATATGTGTTTAAAATGCAGGCAATGCTAAGTGATGAGTTATTTTATGAGAAGTTAGTCGCATTCAAGTCGACACTATTATACATGACGTGCAGATTTTACTTAAATGCATGTTTGATATGAATCTTTTTGATAGTCATCTTTTGGAATATTTTTATATAAACAAACCTACTGTTCCTGTTATACAAGGTCTCCCGAAGGTACACAAAGATGGGTCTGATCCACCACTTAGACCTATTGTTTCTGGTAGAAATTGGTGCACTGAGACCATTTCTGTATATATAGAAAAACACTTGAGACCGGGTATTAATAAGTTAATACATGTATCGAGGGACACAGAACATTTTCTCAGTGACTTGCATGAACATGTCTTTAATAGTTTGAATGATGATGTGGTTTTTGTTACTATGGATGTGGTGTCTTTATTTACCGTTATACCCAATTTAGATGGCCTTAATAAGGTGATGCAATTTTTGCAGCAGTTCACAGATTACACCCCCAATAAGGTTCAATTGTTGGTGAAACTTTTTGAGATTTTGCTTGAGCGCAATATTTTTGCTTTTGGTGAGCAAATATACAAGCAATGCAATGGAGTGGCTATGGGCACTTCCTGTGCCAACATCTACGCCAATGCTGTCATGGTTGTTTGGGAGTATGAGCATATATTTAATGGGCCATTTAATGAACACATTTTTTTTCTTGTAGATTTTTGGATGAACTTATTTATTTTGTGGAGGGGAGACCTTGATATATTTGCTGCTTTTATGGAATATGTGAATAATAGTACATGTTATTTGAAGTTTACATCTCATTCTTCAAAATTAGCTGTGGACTTCTTGGATGTTTCTGTTATTAAGGATGAATCTGGTATTATTTATACTAAGTTGCACAGGAAAGACTGTCACGTGAATCATTTATTACATAGGGACAGTCTTCATCCTTCCCTATGTATTTAGAAGTGTGGCTTCTAACCAGTTTTATAGAGCCTCAAGATTAAATGCTAGGGATAGTGATTTTATTGGTGAAGTTAATAATGTGAAGATGAATTTGAAGGAGAGAGATTATGAGGAATAACTTATCCAAAACAACGCAGTCAAGATTTTTGATAAAAGGTTGAATGAAGCCAGACCATATTTTTCTACAGGTAATAGAGAGCTTGTTAGGAGACGGGAAAGCAAGTATAATACAGGTTTGAGGTTTAAAGTTACTTATACTAGTGATGTAGATAGTTATAAGGATATCATTAAAAACACTGGGGTGTTCTTAGAACTGATAATGATATCTCTAGGCACATACCTGAAGTGCCGTGTTTTTTATACAAAACAGTAGGTCACTGAGAAGCAGGTTGTGTTACCCAAAGGATGTAAGTAGGAATTCTCATAAAGTTGGTACTAAACCATGTGGTCATTGCAACTGGTGTGCATATATTGACAGCAGTTGCAAATTTGAACATCCCGACCAAGGTAGATGTTACAATTTTACAATAGCAGCTACTTGTGATACTTTACATATTATTTATTTAGCTCACTGCACTGTATGTAAAAACATAGGTAAAACTGATCATCCCTTTAGAGAGTGCATAAGAGAACACATCTACCATATTAATAAAGGTAATGTGGTTAGTGCGTTGGCGAAGCATGTTTTGAGTACTGACTCTAGTCATGGTTTTAAATTTTTAGTAATTGCTAGGGTTTATGAGAATGTGAGGCAGGGTGACATACATGCTAAGACTGAGGATCTAGAATCCTCATGGATCGTGAGGTTCAGGGCTGATGTAGGATATGGCCTTAATGAATCAGTTCCGTTAGTACCCAAATTAAAAAAGAGACCCCTAAGAAGGTAGTTATTAGTATTAAAGTACAGTTTCAGTATGTATTATTTATGTTTGTTTTTATATTAAACCCATATGTTTTTTATGTATTTTGTGTTTTTAAACTTGTGTTTTTAAATTTGAATTTGTATCATGTGACATTTGATGTATAAATAGGGGTGTGTGCTTGTTAGTGCTTTTATAATACACGTGATGATGCCTGTTTGGTGAAAGTGCTTGTGTTTTGTAGCACTGCAGTAAAAGTTTTATACTAGATATATCAGCTGTTTCTGTGTCTTCCTATTCGTTTGTTGATGAACCTATATTTGTTGATTTTTAAATTAGATTTACAAGAAACCAATTACTTGTATATTGACAATTTGTATGTGTAGGTTATTTTTTATTGGAGAATTAACTATAATATGGTATTATATGCATCTTTATGCGTGTGTAAATATATATATATATATATATATATATATATATATATATATATATATATATATACACACACACACACATACACACACACACTCGTGTGTATGTTTATGTGCACTTCTTTGCTTACTCAGACACATACAGACACACACATGCATGAACATGGAAAGGACGTGAGTATTGCATCATGACAAGTTAAGCAGTTGATAACTCTAATGTACATCTGTGTCAGGGGACCTGAAGATGAGTGGTTTTATGTCACTGAAAATACCTCTCAGCTTCTTAGTACAAGAAATCTGGACAAAGCCTAAAATAATGGGGAGACAGAATCCCAAAAATAGGTACAGATTTTAAATATTACTCTTTTAAACTTAGTTACTAGAATAATAAGATTTGTGTTAACATGCATTTTCTGAAGGATCTAAAGTCTGAAACTCAAATGTATGTCATTATTTAGTGATCCTAATCCTCAGTGATTTGCCAGAAAACCACACTTTTTTTGAATTCTTCTGAAGAAGTCCCTTTATGTTACGGGATGAAAGCGCTAAGTGTTGTGGTTTAAGTGGATTGTTTCATTAAAGTTTTTTTTATTCTTTTGTAACACCGTTGACATTTCATGGATTATTTGGTTTAACACTGGTTTTTGAAGCAACGGATTGCTTGTATCACCTGGGTATCCACTGACCTGGTTATAAGTTTGTCGGTGTTCTTCTTCTTGTTGGATAGAATAGTGTTACCCAGAATGCTCATTCCACACATTTCATTCTGAAAAGACCCTAAGGTTTGTGGCCTGTTCGTGAACTTTAACTACTGAAGTCCTAGATAACAGGAATAGTATAGTTATAAGGCCAGCCCACTAGCATAAGGCAAGAATGCCCATCTACAACTCCTGTGATCTAGGTTTGATGGGAGGGACCATCTGGGATGAGTGCAAATCAATTAGTATCTGGCCTGTCATCCAAGGTAGTATTAACTATGGCAGTGCTAATCCTAGGTAGAGGCCTGGGTTACACAGCCTGCAGGGCATCCCAAATGCATATCCTTAATAGTGGCTGTGCCAGGTTATAGGCATACAGGACTTCCCTTGTGTACATCAGTCATGATGGTTGTGCAGGATTATAGCATGTAGAAGTGCCGATGTCTAAATTCACTTTGCAGTTTTACATGCAGTGGTCAGTTGAGAGGTAAAGCCACCAAGTCATATTCTTCAACACTATCACCTTCAAGTAATAATTTTCATTACAACAACTCCTCAGTGCCAGAGGAGACACATCCTGTTGAAAACATAAGAGACTATAGAAGAAATTACAAGGCAGATGGGTTACTGGAACTAAAAGCGTGACTGATATGTCGAAACAGCAGGAGGAGAAAATGGATAACAGGTTTAAAAAACAATGACATTGGCGATACGATAATCACATTCTGTCTCAGAGTACCATACAAGGCTCAGCTAGTTCATTGGTATACAGGATTAGATCCCTAACTATGACCCATGTGAGCCGGGGTCAGATAGCAACCCAGATGCTAGAAAAGATGGGTGAGGCTAAGGCGAGGAGTGACAATATAAAGTTCCTCATTGCTTTCCTGAGAAGGGACTGGGTATGTGTCTTTAGTTCAGAGTTTGCTCACAGTCCCAATTAAAGATCAGGGACTGGATGAATACATTGATGTACAAGGAGGGAGGGCCTTTTGATGGATTATATCGCTTGCATAATTTAGTGACACTCTTTCACAAGGTCCCTTGCATATCCACCTCTTAGATTACTACGGGCATGTGTAGGGACAATGGATGGGGTCACTACATTTGAAATGTGGGAGCTCTTTGTAGACTGCTTGATGATAAGTTAAGCCAAGCAGCTTAACCTAAAGCATAACAAACCAGAATCTGCATTGCCAGAGAAAAGGATGAGTGCAAATCAGTTAGTATATGGCCTGTCATCCAAGGTAGTACTAACTATGGCAGTGCTAATCCTTGGTAGGGGCCTGGGTTACACAACCTGCAGAGCATCCCAAATGCATATCCCTATCTAAAATAATTTAAAAAAAAAGGCAGGAGAAGAAAGATGAAAATATGCTAGGTATCCAATGGTTATTAGTACTGCATACCATTATACTGGAAAACTGGTAAACAATGACTACAATGCTGTTTATGTTATGAATAAGCAGTTATATCCCAATCAGCCAACACACCCAGCTGCCTCTAACTGTCTCTAAATTTAGCAGATTCGTGGAAGTCTGAAAGTATTTTTTTCTGCAGGAGGTGACACACACACACACACGCACACACGCACACACACACACACACACACACACACACACACACACACACACACACACACACATGCCCGTGTCTATATTACATTATCGTACAATTAAAATAGCGAACGTTGTTTCATTGTACTGATAATTTCGAAACAACAAAATATCGAACACATGGAACAGCAAATTTTTTCCCAGGGAAAAAATTTACTGCTCCGCAAAAAAAATAAAAATAAAAACACTTAAACACAAAGATAAGTGGGGGGCTTCACCCCCCACACCCCCCTATGTAGAAGGCTGTGCCCCCCACACCCCCCTACTTAAATATACCAACTCCGAGATTGCACGATAGTGGAGGAAATGGCAAAGTTCCAAAGACGGCCCACCAAATTTTTTCAAGAGGATGGCATGGATTTTTTCATGTGTTTGATTATCTTATAGATTACTCTTGTCCATAAGGGACATAGGCACTATCCCAGGTGTAGATTTGTGATTCCCCAGCCATTGATCCAAACTGCATTTGAAGAAGGCCAGGGAAAGGCTCAGCTTAATGTGAATAAGAAGCCTGTTCCAAAGAAGAGGCAATCTCTGAGGCAGATATCTGTCCCTCCAGCTTGTTTTGTTTGAGTCGATGACTAAGTTTAGATCTCTAGATTGGGTGATCCTCATGCTGTTTGACTTGCGAATGTGTAGCAACTCCATCAGGGCTGGATTTGTGAATGTCTTGTAGGTCAGGCATAGGTCACCCCTTAATAATCGGTAGGAGACAGAGTAAAGGGATAGAGCTTTTAATCTATCTGCATAGTTCATGTTGTTAACACCCTATATTTTCTTTGTGAAGAACCTCTGGAGTCACTCTAGCTGCTGTAAGTACCTAGTCAGGTATATGCAAATGGCACACTGTACTTGATTATTGGTCTAATGAGGGCAGAGTACAGCAGGAATATAATTTCCTTGGATCTGGATGCCATACATTTATTATACGTTGTGCCACATAAAAGAATTTCCTCATCACTGTGGACATTATACGTTGTGCCACATAAAAGGATTTCCTCATCACTGTGGACACATGGCGGTCAAAGTTCAGACTAATATCGATCTGTATACGTAGCTCTCTCACCTCTAAGTCCACTCTAAGGGGCATGCTCTTGATGTTGTAATTTGCAGGGGTATTTGTATTCCCAAAGGGTGTGATAATGCATTTTTTTGCATTTAGTTTTACGCCATGGTTCTGGCACCAGTCATTTGCCTGATCTATACCCTCCTGGAGGATATCTACATCATTGGGTGATTCAGTAATTGCTCCCAGCTTGTAGTCATCAGCAAACTTTGTCATCCAGAGGCCTTCCATATTTACCTTGACTTCAGAGAAGTATATTCTGAACAGAAGTGGTCCCACCACTAAGCCCTGTGTCAAACCACTAGTAACTGGCTTCTTACCGAATCTGGTTTCACCCACTTTAACCACATGTGCGTGTGAGCCATTTGGCTGTCCATCTGGTGACACAGAGATTTATGCCCAGTTTTGTGAGTTTATTTATAGTACCTGAGTGGGGAATTGTATCAATGCCTTGGCCAGGTTGAGGGTAGATGGTATGTACTGTTTTACCCTCATCTATGGCCTTAGTGACTTTCTTAAAGAAATCCAGCAGATTCAGTAGGCATGACATGCCCTTGATAAAGCCAAATTGGATAGGATCCAGTGTTTGGAGGTCTCCTATGTCATTATTTATCTGGTCCATGATTATCTTTCCATGGATTTACATATAAGACTAGTCAAACTTATGGGTCTGTAATTTTCCCTGGTCAGTAGATGGCCCCTCTTTATGCAGAGGGATGACAGTTGCTGTCCTCCACTCTTTCAGGACAAAGCCACTCCAGAGGCTGTGATTAGAGATTCTAATAAGCCTGATAAGTCCTGATTTAAGCTGCTTAAGATGCAACCTAGTATACTGTCAGGCCCCATTGAAGCCATGTTTTTATCTTTAGAGAGCACAGTGGCAACCTGTTCTTTGGTGGTAATTGGCGTAGGTGTCGTGGAGAGTATTTTTGGCGGGAGAACTGGGGCTGATGGTGAGGTGAACTTTGAGATGAATTTGTCAGCCAGCAGATTTGCTATGTCTTCCGGCTGAGTACAGACAGATAATGCCATCTACAACTAATTCCACACACTATTGGGCATTGCCCTTAAGACTGTGGACATAACTGAGAAATGCCTTATGGTTATCCTTAGCTTTCCCAATAAATGGAGGGATAGTTAAAATCAACCATGTGTATGGTATTGGGCTGGATGGTGAGTGATTCTAGTAACTTCAAGTATGTTGTATGGGTTTCCTGGTTCATAGTGGGCAACCGATAGTTAGCAAAAGTATGGTAATGGATTTTTCCCATGGTTAGTTGGACATGGAGTAGCTCAAGCATGTCATTTTGTTTGACCAGCCTTGATGTTTTTACCTCAAAGTCTGCTTTCAGAGACTTGACCAGTACTCTGATTTGCTTGTTTAGACTAATAAGGGACTTATTTCTCTCTTGTACACATTTCCTCTTACTTCCCCACAGGACTTTCTTTCTTTTGTTGTACAACCTATTAATAGTAAGGGTCCACCAGGGTTGCTTGCTTTTGCGGTTTGACCTGGGTTTATTTTGGTCTAGTACTGCCATTTCTGTGCAGTTGTTTATGGGGTCATACAGGGCTTTTGTGTATGCCTCTGCATCGGTTTCTGTATTTTCTGGATTTGGGGGATCTTGAAAACTAGCTATATTGTCCCTTAGTAGCGGGTAATTTACCATAGAGAAGTTCTTAAAGTTTTGGGGGTTAGTTGGGGGGACTAGTTTTACCTTTATTTCAAGGGAGACCAGTCTGTGAACTGATCTTACTAGTTAGGACATCACATTAGGATAGGTGCAACACTCTCCTGTATTTGTGAGTACTGGATATAGGATATTTGTTCCCGTAGTGGGAGTGTAGACCAGCTGCTCCAGGGCATTTGAATTAACAAAGTCAATAAATCTTTTGGCCTGCATGTTAGTGATCATGTATGCCTCCCAATTAATGGAGGGGTAGTTAAAATCAACCATGTGTATGGTATTGGGCTGGATGGTGAGTGATTCTAGTAACTTCAAGTATGTTGTATGGGTTTCCTGGTTCATTGTGGGCAACCGGTTGTTAGCAAAGGTATGGTAATGGATTTTTCCCATGGTTAGTTGGACATGGAGTAGCTCAAGCATATCATATTGCTTGACCAGCCTTGACGTGTGCTTATCCTTTATGTAGATAAATAAACCTCTGCCTTTGTTCTCTTTCATGTTCAATGAGTGGTCGGAATAAATTAAAGGCGTTATAGTCATGCACTGCCGGAGTGCTTTTTGTGATTTTGAACCATGTTTCTGTAACTGCACAAATGTCAGCATTCTCCAGGATGAGGAGAGCTTTCAGGGTGTGCAGTTTCTTGTTGAGACTGCTAGCACTGAGCAGTAACATCTTTAGCTTGTCCTGAGAAGCTTTTGTTATGTTGGAAGGTTTATCTGTTTGGCAATGCCTAAAAAAGGCACTATAGGGGAGGATAATGTTTTGGCAAATACCCGAAAGTCTACGGGTGATAGGTGAAGACCATCCCTAGCAAAGAAGCGTGACTTCCACACATTTAGACCAGCTACTTCACAGGCAGGGACTAAAGGCAGAGGTCTCTCTATTTACATCAAAAATAAATATACTTCAAGGCTGGTCAAGCAGGACAATGCACTTGAGCTGCTCCATGTTCAAATCACCATAGGTAAAATCCAGTAGCACTTCCTTTCAAGCTATAGGTCCCCCCTATGACCCAGAAAACCTATACCATGTATTTAAACTTATTAGAAACACTAACCATTCAACCCAATACCATATTCATGGGTGACTTTAATTACCTCATTATTAACTGGGAATCCTATACAACATCAAACATACATGCACAGAGATTCCTGGATTTTGTAAACGCAAACTCCCTGGACCAAATAGTCAATACACCAACCAGGGGTGCAACCATACTGGATCTGATCCTCACTAATATGGGAGAGTAATACACATGCCTTCCCTGGTAAGATCAGACCACAATATGGTCTCCTTTGAAATAAAAATAAAACCTGGACCCCCAGCTAAACCGGGAATATTCAGGAACTACTCTAAGGCTAACCTCCTGCTATTAAGTGAGAACCTGGCAAAATTTCAAGCCTCTGAAAACCCTGAGAACAATTCTGCCTATGCAAAACTGTTCACAGAAACCCTGCACAAGCATGTTAATAGCTGTATAGCGGTAGCTGTACCCACCAGGATGAAGTACAGAACTAACTCAAAAAACAAGCCACCCTGGTGGAATTACAGAATCAATCGGATGTATAGCAGGAGGAAGAAAATCATGGCAAAAATTAGGAGGTGCAGCACCCAGCAGGATAAAAGCACTCTCATCAAACTAAACAAATGACTCAGAGGACAAATAAAGTCTTCCAAAGCCAAATTTGAGGTATGTTTGCCCTCCCAGGCTAAGGATAACCACAAAGCATTCTTTAGCTATGTCTGGAACCTCAAAGGCAATACACAATTGTGTGCAGAGCTCATTGTACATGGAGCCACCTATACTGAGCCAGAAGATATAGCAAACCTCCTGGCTGATAAATTCAGCTCCAACTTCATTCTTCTCTCCCTCTCAACCTTCCCTCAGGAAATATCATCAAATATAACTACTCCTACTATCACTAGGGAGCAGGTCCTTAATGCTCTTTCTAAGACCAAGAACACTGCATCAATGGGCAGAATATATCCCAGTATGCCTTTTAAATAGCATGAAACATGACCTATCAGGGCCTCTGGATTCACTATTTAACTCTAGCCTCCAAACAGACTTCATGCCTCATGAATGGAGAAAGACAACAGACATCCCTCTGCACAAAGGTGGGCCATCTACAGACCCTGGAAACTAATGACCCATAAGTCTCACAAGTCTTGTATGTAAAGCCATGGAAAGAATTATCATGGAGATGATCAACACAGATATAGTAAATCTCAAGACACTGGACCCAACTCAGTTTAGTTTCGCAAAGGACAGATCATGCCTACTCAACCTGGTGAACTTCTTTGAGAAGGTCGCCAAAGCAATGGATGAGGGCAAAATCATTCACACTGTCTAGCTTGACCTGGCCAAGGCATTTGACACAATACCCCACTCGGGCATTGTTGACAAACTCAAGAGGTTAGGTACAAACCCGTATGTCACCCAGTGGATAGGCAACTGGCTCATAGACAGGACCCAGGAAGTTAGAATTGAGGAGTCCATCTCAACAAAGAGGCCAGTCACAAGTGGAGTCTCTCAGGGATCAATGCTTGGACAGCTCATTTTTGGCATTTACTTCTCAAAAGTCAAGGCCAATGTCAGTGGTCTCTGGCTGACTAAATTTGCAGATTATTGCAAATTAGGAGTTGTCACTGAATCTCACACTGACACAAATGTTCTCCAGGATAGGCTGACACAGACAAATAACTGGTGTCAGAGTCATGGACTAAAACTAAATGCCAAGAAATGCATAATAGTATCCTTTGGAAAGTCATCCATCCCTGGTAACTGTCATATTGACAACACACCCCTTAGAGTTGACCCAGTAGTCAGGGACTTAAGGACACACATAATAGTAATCTTGCGATTGATCATCACATGTCTACAGTGGTGAGGAAAGCATTCTGTGTTGTGCAACTTATAAACAATAAACAAAGGTATAGCATCTAAGTCCAAGGAAGTCATTGTTCCACTGTATTCATCATTCATCAGACCTATCACTGAGTACAATGCCCCCTTTGGTATGTACCTAATCAGGCATATCCAACAGCTACCAACTGTTACGTCCACAGAGGTTCCTCACTAAAAGAATACAGGACATAAGTAATATGTCCTATGCAGACCGCCTCAAGGCCCTATCCCTTTATTCTATCTCCTACAGGCTTTTGAGGGGAGATCTATGCCTGGCATACAGGGCATCGTCAGACCCCACTCTGATGGACCTCCTGCATATCCACAAAACAGACAGTACCAGAATTACCCATTCTAAAGACTTAAACCTTGCCTGTGATATAAATAGGACCTGCTGGAGAGATAGGAATGTATCCCAGACACTACCCCATCTATGGAACAGGCTCCTCATCCATATGAAGCATAGTTCCTCCCTAATCCAGTTCAAGTGCAACTTGGACAACTGGATGGGAAACCAGAAATTCATTCCTGGTTTGGCATCTATGTCTCTGATGCGAACAAGTAACCTGTAAATGGTTCATCTCCCAGGCCCATTATTATACCTATCAAGGGTATCAGAACTCATCAGAGATTTGGGATACATGGCTAAGCTTAAAAAGGACCTTGTGGTTGTTAGCCTAGTAAACACCTATGTGCCTATGAACTTATCAACCATGTTCTTCCAGGGTGACAAGTATTGGTACCCTTTTGAATTGAATGACACCAGTAGCTAAGCCATTGTTAAAGTCAATTGTTTTCTGCTAGTATTGTGGCGTCATCTTGGAGATGGCAGAAATCTGCTCAGTGCTAGACTCATACCTGCCTGTGACACATATTCAGAAAGCTCAATGATGTCTCTCTTCATATAGTCCAAGGAGGTACGTTTCAGGCCATTCACGCCCACATAGGTTCATAGGTTTGTACTAGGCTATCTGCCCTAGGGCATTTATAAGCCTAGCCAGAGTGTGTGTGGCTTTCACCACCCCTTAGGATGAGAATACTACACCCATTTAAGGTTTAGTTTACTGTGCCTCTGTCTAGTAGTGACACAGAGATGACCCCCGGGGTAAACCTATGATCTCCCATCCACTCGTCAAGATTTCTCTTGAATAGAGTTAGTGAGGGGCTCTGCCTAACATGGATTGGGATTCTGTTCCAGAGTGTAGGGAGCCTCTGGGTTATGAATCTGTCCCTCCAGCACGTCCTATTTATTTCTGTGTTGAGGTTTAAGTCTCTTGCTCTCGTGGCTCTGATGGATTTGGATTTTCTAAGGTAGAGCATGTCCATTAATTCCGGATTGGACATGGCCTTGTACGTCAGGCACAGGTCACCTCTGAGTAGGTGGTATGCGACTGAATAGAGCTGGAGTTTTTTCAGTTGGGCAGCATATGACATATGTTTAAGACCCTTTATCCTCTTGGTGAGGAACTTTTGGGGTCTTTCCAACTGCTGCAAGTGTCGGGTAAGATACATCCCAAATGGGGCATTGTACTCAATCATTGGCCTGATAAGAGAAGAGTACAGGGGCACAATGACCTCTCTTGATCTAGATGTGAAACCCTTCATGATAAGGTGGGCAATATAGAAGGTCTTCCTAACCACTTTGGCAATGTGAGTGTCAAATGAGAGGTTACTGTCAACCTGGGTCCCTAGGTCCCTGATTACCTCTTCCGTACTTAATGGATTACCACCTATGTGGTCATTTGTGGGTACCTTGTTTTTCCCAAAGGGTATGACTATACATTTTTTGGCGTTCAGCTTAAGGCCATGGCTCTGGCACCAATTATCCGTTTCTATGAGGCCTCTCTGAAGGATGTTTGTGTCCGCTGGAGTATCAATTATGGCGCCCAGTTTGCAGTCATCTACGAACTTTGTCAGCCACAATCCTCCTATGTTTGCCTGTACCTCAGAAAAATAAATGCCACACAAGAGGGGTCCCAGGACTGAGCCCTGTGGGACACTGCTTGTGACTGGCTTAGAGTCTGACATAGCTCCAGCAACTCTGACCCTGTGGGTTCTGTCCATGAGCCAGTTTGCAACCCATCTCGTGACATATGGGTTTACATTTAAGCTGGTGAGTTTGTCTATGATGCCCGAGTGGGGTATTGTGTCAAAGGCTTTTGCAAGGTCAAGGTAGGCTGTGTGAACTGCCTTACCCTCATCAATGGCCTTAGTGACTGTTTCAAAAAAGTCGACCAAGTTCAAAAGGCAGGATCTGCCCTTGACAAAGCCAAATTGGGTAGGATCCAATGTCTGTAGGTCCCCAATGTCTTTGTTTATGAGTTCCATAATGATCCTCTCCATAGCTTTGCAGACCAGGCTCGTCAAGCTTATGGGACGGTAATTTCCAGGGTCCATAGAAGCACTACCTTTGTGAAGTGGGACCACTGTTGCCATACGCCACTCTTTGGGTACGTATCCTGTAGTAAGGCTAAGATTAAACAGCAGCCTTATGTGTGGGTTTAGTTCCTCTTGGAGTTCATGTAGCACACAGCCCGGGACACCGTCCGGTCCCATTGATGCTGTGTTTTTAGCTTTAGAGAGGGCGGCTCTCACCTGGGCATCTGAGATGTTAAGGAGGCTACACTCTGCTGGGATAGTTATTTCTCCTTTTGGGGGAAGGGGGAGGAGAAATTTGCACTGAACCTGTCTGCCAGAATGTTGGCAATGTCAGTGGGTTCAGTGTATTTTGTGTCATTTTGGACTAACTCTGAGCATATCTGGGAGTTTCCACCCAGGTTTCTAACATAGCTAAAGAAGGCCTTGTGATTGTCTTTTGTGTCTTTTGCGATTTTTCTCTCAAAGTTGGCCTTGGATGATTTTATGAGTGATCGTAGTTTTTTGCTAGTACTGATCAGAGATGCCTTCCCTTTTAGGGATTTTGCTCTGTCATGTAGTAGCTTCTTCCTTCTGTTGTAAAGTTTGTTTATGGCTGGGCTCCACCAGACCGGGCGCCTGCCTTTGGGGGAATGGGTCTTGGTTTTATTTGGGATTGCATGATCCATGCATTCTTGAAGGTGCCCGTAGAAGGCATTTGTAAAGGATTCAGCAGTGTGGGTTGTGGTTTCCACTGGCCCAGGGACCTTGAAGGATACCACTTCAGTCTTGAGAAGTGTAAAGTTGGCTTTTGAGAAGTTCTTCACTGTGGTCTTTTGTGCAGGGGGTGGGGGCAGGATGTGGATTTCCAGTGAGATTAATTTATGGTCTGATCTTACCAATGAGGGATATACTTTCAGTGTGGAGCATTTTCTCCCCATGTTTGTGATGATCAGGTCTAGTATATTGTCTCCTCTTGTGGGAATGGTGACTAGTTGTTCCATCGCATTTAATTTATGAATTCTAGGAACCTTTTGGGCTAGGGTGTTTGGGCTTGAGTAATGTTCCCAGTCTATGTTTGGGTAGTTGAAGTCTCCCAATATGATGGTATTTGGAGAGACATTCATACTCTCCAGTGTCTTCAGGAAGGCTGTGTGGGGTTCCTGAGTTTGAGAGGGTGGTCTGTAGCATGCTACAAATTGTAAGGCAGTTTTGCCTATGGTTAGTTGCACCGGGATGGTCTCTGATGCTTCATGCACTGCCACTAACCTGGAGGTGTGGGTATCTTTGATGAATATGGATACTCCCCCTCCTTTTGTGGTTCGGTCCAAGTTTTGGGGCCGGAAAGCATGATATGAGGTAAAACCTGATAGTGCTGGGGTGCTCTCAGGAGCCTTGAACCAGGTTTCAGTTACCGCACAGACATCGATGTTCTCCATACTGAGTAGGGCTTCGAGGGCATGCATCTTGAGGTTTAGACTTCTGGAATTGAGCAGCATTACCCTTATTTTTTTTCCACTTGTGTTTTCTAGGAAGGTAGGTTTGTCATTTGAGCCTTGCCTAAAAAAGGCACTATGGGGGTGGCAAGAGCCTTGGCCAATATCCGGAAGCCCAGGGGTGACAGGTGCAAGCCATCCCTTGCGAAGCAGCGTGGCTTGTCGAGCATGTCATCCCAAGCAGACAGACACTGGATCCCCTTAGAATGACACCAGTAATTAAGCCAATTGTTAAAACTGATCGTTTTGTCTTTGTACTGTGGCATCATTCTTGGTGAGGGTAAGATGCTGCTCAGGGTCAGGGTCATACCGGCCTGGGCTACATAATCACAGAGCTCCTCTATGTCTCTTTTCATGTAGTCCATGGAGGTACGTCTCAGGTCGTTCACACCGGCATGTACAATGACTGAGTCATATTTGTACTTGCTGTGGAGTGACCTGAGTGCTTGCGTTATGTGGCAGATTCTAGCTCCCGACAGGCAGCTTACTGTGACCTTTTCCTTGTTCAGTCTGGTGAGCGGGACGTCAGTGTGTCTAACTATGGAGTCACCTATTACAAGTGTGTCTGGCATGTTGTTTGGCTTTAAGGGCTGTGACTGTTTAGCACACTGACTTTGTGAACTATGTGTTGCATGTGCTATGCTTTGAGGTGGCGGTTGCTTGGGTGTCTGCTTTGGAGGCCTCTGTTGTTTTGGTAGATTTTTAATCAGCGCCTCCGAGTATGTTTTTGTGTGTTTATGTGTTTGGTTTGCAGTTGTGATAGTTCTATGTGAGACTGGGTTTGTGGTGTGCGTGGTTACCTTCTCCTCCTGACTGGTCTTGCCAGTACTGAATTGAGAGAGCTCAGCCTCCAGTTTGGCTATATAGTTGCATCTCTCACATATATTTGTATTTGTTGGGAGGAGAAGAGGGTTGTCTGTGTACATGAGGCAATTGTAACATTGCCTCAAGATTCCCAGATTCACCAGCTGAACAGGAGAGGACGCCAGCAACTGACCCTTCGACAGGCTAGAATAGTGAAAAAGATTGCTGTGTAACTGAGTCACAAAGGATCTATAGGGAAATGGGTACTCAAGGGAATTTAGGTGAATGAAGTACTTTCTTTTGTTTAAGAGTGCTTTACTTGTATAAAAAATGCTTTAGGAGCAAGTGCTGAGCTTTTCAGTTAGAGTATAGGCTGTTTAGATTGCAAGTAGAGCAGTTCTAAGGGAAAAATTGAAGAGTAGACTTTACGGAGCCAGAAATAGTTTAAACTTGTTTATCCGTGCTGCCCGATGCTGGTATATGAGCAACTTCGCGCTAATTCGCGCAAAAGCGCACTAAAGCGCTCAAAAACGGGCTTTATAGCAGGGGGTTGAAAAGAGCCAGGAATTGACCCAAAATGGCCAATAAACTACAAGTTGCTGGGCTGGAACCAATCCTCTAGGGACAAATAGGTTGCTCAGTGCTCCCCACTCCCACTGGTGAACAAAGAAGCTTCCTCTCATCCAAATAAGGATATGGATAGCACAGGAACTAAGACAAAGCCCAGAGATCAGCAAAATCTGAAGACTGGACTATTCTAGTTCAGAAAAGTGGGAAAACAAGGATTTTTTTTTTTTTTTTCTTTTTTACAGAGAAAGGAGAAAAAGATACAGTAGCAAACAGTAAATGCTATAAAACGGCTAGCGCACATGAGTGTATTAGCCTAACAATTAAATTAAACAAAAATAACTTTTTAAAGTGCTAACAGTTTAAAATCAACACAAGTACAGTAAAAACAATATGCAGAGCTGTTTTTAGGCGAAATGCAGTCGAGATGCAGTAATTAAACCGAAAGCCAGAAAAAAATACTTATAAATCCAGGAAAGTCACTCTTTCACTCTCTGCTGCTTGTAGAACTCTGCAGGACACCACGAGGAGCTGTGCTGAGTCTTTTACAAGTGAAAAAGCATGCAAAAATGGGCTTTATAGCAGGGGGTGAAAAGAGCCAGGAATTGACCCAAAATGGCCAATAAACTACAAGTTGCTGGGCTGGAACCAATCCTCTAGGGACAAATAGGTTGCTCAGTGCTCCCCACTCCCACTGGTGAACAAAGAAGCTTCCTCTCATCCAAATAAGGATATGGATAGCACAGGAACTAAGACAAAGCCCAGAGATCAGCAAAATCTGAAGACTGGACTATTCTAGTTCACAAATGCAGGAAAACAAGGATATTTTTTTTTCTTTTTTTTACAGAGAAAGGAGAAAAAGATACAGTAGCAAACAGTAAATGCTATAAAACAGCTAGCGCACTTGAGTGTGTTAGCCTAACAATTAAATTAAACAAAAATAACTTTTTAAAGTGCTAACAGTTTAAAATCAACACAAGTACAGTAAAAACAATATGCAGAGCTGTTTTTTAGGCGAAATGCAGTCGAGATGCAGTAATTAAACCGAAAGCCAGAAAAAAATACTTATAAATCCAGGAAAGTCACTCTTTCACTCTCTGCTGCTTGTAGAACTCTGCAGGACACCACGAGGAGCTGTGCTGAGTCTTTTACAAGTGAAAAAGCATGCAAAAATGGGCTTTATAGCAGGGGGTTGAAAAGAGCCAGGAATTGACCCAAAATGGCCAATAAACTACAAGTTGCTGGGCTGGAACCAATCCTCTAGGGACAAATAGGTTGCTCAGTGCTCCCCACTCCCACTGGTGAACAAAGAAGCTTCCTCTTATCCAAATAAGGATATGGATAGCACAGGAACTAAGACAAAGCCCAGAGATCAGCAAAATCTGAAGACTGGACTATTCTAGTTCAGAAAAGCAGGAAAACAAGGATATTTTTGTTTTTTTTTTTTTTACAGAGAAAGGAGAAAAAGATACAGTAGCAAACAGTAAATGCTATAAAATGGCTAGCGCACTTGAGTGTGTTAGCCTAACAATTAAATTAAACAAAAATAACTTTTTAAAGTGCTAACAGTTTAAAATCAACACAAGTACAGTAAAAACAATATGCAGAGCTGTTTTTAGGCGAAATGCAGTCGAGATGCAGTAATTAAACCGAAAGCCAGAAAAAAATACTTATAAATCCAGGAAAGTCACTCTTTCACTCTCTGCTGCTTGTAGAACTCTGCAGGACACCACGAGGAGCTGTGCTGAGTCTTTTACAAGTGAAAAAGCATGCAAAAATGGGCTTTATAGCAGGGGGTTGAAAAGAGCCAGGAATTGACCCAAAATGGCCAATAAACTACAAGTTGCTGGGCTGGAACCAATCCTCTAGGGACAAATAGGTTGCTCAGTGCTCCCCACTCCCACTGGTGAACAAAGAAGCTTCCTCTTATCCAAATAAGGATATGGATAGCACAGGAACTAAGACAAAGCCCAGAGATCAGCAAAATCTGAAGACTGGACTATTCTAGTTCAGAAAAGCAGGAAAACAAGGATATTTTTTTTTTCTTTTTTACAGAGAAAGGAGAAAAAGATACAGTAGCAAACAGTAAATGCTATAAAACGGCTAGCGCACTTGAGTGTGTTAGCCTAACAATTAAATTAAACAAAAATAACTTTTTAAAGTGCTAACAGTTTAAAATCAACACAAGTACAGTAAAAACAATATGCAGAGCTGTTTTTAGGCGAAATGCAGTCGAGATGCAGTAATTAAACCGAAAGCCAGAAAAAAATACTTATAAATCCAGGAAAGTCACTCTTTCACTCTCTGCTGCTTGTAGAACTCTGCAGGACACCACGAGGAGCTGTGCTGAGTCTTTTACAAGTGAAAAAGCATGCAAAAATGGGCTTTATAGCAGGGGGTTGAAAAGAGCCAGGAATTGACCCAAAATGGCCAATAAACTACAAGTTGCTGGGCTGGAACCAATCCTCTAGGGACAAATAGGTTGCTCAGTGCTCCCCACTCCCACTGGTGAACAAAGAAGCTTCCTCTTATCCAAATAAGGATATGGATAGCACAGGAACTAAGACAAAGCCCAGAGATCAGCAAAATCTGAAGACTGGACTATTCTAGTTCAGAAAAGCAGGAAAACAAGGATATTTTTTTGTTTTTTTTCTTTTTTTTACAGAGAAAGGAGAAAAAGATACAGTAGCAAACAGTAAATGCTATAAAACGGCTAGCGCACTTGAGTGTGTTAGCCTAACAATTAAATTAAACAAAAATAACTTTTTAAAGTGCTAACAGTTTAAAATCAACACAAGTACAGTAAAAACAATATGCAGAGCTGTTTTTTAGGCGAAATGCAGTCGAGATGCAGTAATTAAACCGAAAGCCAGAAAAAAATACTTATAAATCCAGGAAAGTCACTCTTTCACTCTCTGCTGCTTGTAGAACTCTGCAGGACACCACGAGGAGCTGTGCTGAGTCTTTTACAAGTGAAAAAGCATGCAAAAATGGGCTTTATAGCAGGGGGTTGAAAAGAGCCAGGAATTGACCCAAAATGGCCAATAAACTACAAGTTGCTGGGCTGGAACCAATCCTCTAGGGACAAATAGGTTGCTCAGTGCTCCCCACTCCCACTGGTGAACAAAGAAGCTTCCTCTTATCCAAATAAGGATATGGATAGCACAGGAACTAAGACAAAGCCCAGAGATCAGCAAAATCTGAAGACTGGACTATTCTAGTTCAGAAAAGCAGGAAAACAAGGATATTTTTTTTTTTTTTTTTTTTTTTACAGAGAAAGGAGAAAAAGATACAGTAGCAAACAGTAAATGCTATAAAATGGCTAGCGCACTTGAGTGTGTTAGCCTAACAATTAAATTAAACAAAAATAACTTTTTAAAGTGCTAACAGTTTAAAATCAACACAAGTACAGTAAAAACAATATGCAGAGCTGTTTTTTAGGCGAAATGCAGTCGAGATGCAGTAATTAAACCGAAAGCCAGAAAAAAATACTTATAAATCCAGGAAAGTCACTCTTTCACTCTCTGCTGCTTGTAGAACTCTGCAGGACACCACGAGGAGCTGTGCTGAGTCTTTTACAAGTGAAAAAGCATGCAAAAATGGGCTTTATAGCAGGGGGTTGAAAAGAGCCAGGAATTGACCCAAAATGGCCAATAAACTACAAGTTGCTGGGCTGGAACCAATCCTCTAGGGACAAATAGGTTGCTCAGTGCTCCCCACTCCCACTGGTGAACAAAGAAGCTTCCTCTTATCCAAATAAGGATATGGATAGCACAGGAACTAAGACAAAGCCCAGAGATCAGCAAAATCTGAAGACTGGACTATTCTAGTTCAGAAAAGCAGGAAAACAAGGATTTTTTTTTTTTTTTTTTACAGAGAAAGGAGAAAAAGATACAGTAGCAAACAGTAAATGCTATAAAACGGCTAGCGCACTTGAGTGTGTTAGCCTAACAATTAAATTAAACAAAAATAACTTTTTAAAGTGCTAACAGTTTAAAATCAACACAAGTACAGTAAAAACAATATGCAGAGCTGTTTTTAGGCGAAATGCAGTCGAGATGCAGTAATTAAACCGAAAGCCAGAAAAAAATACTTATAAATCCAGGAAAGTCACTCTTTCACTCTCTGCTGCTTGTAGAACTCTGCAGGACACCACGAGGAGCTGTGCTGAGTCTTTTACAAGTGAAAAAGCATGCAAAAATGGGCTTTATAGCAGGGGGTTGAAAAGAGCCAGGAATTGACCCAAAATGGCCAATAAACTACAAGTTGCTGGGCTGGAACCAATCCTCTAGGGACAAATAGGTTGCTCAGTGCTCCCCACTCCCACTGGTGAACAAAGAAGCTTCCTCTTATCCAAATAAGGATATGGATAGCACAGGAACTAAGACAAAGCCCAGAGATCAGCAAAATCTGAAGACTGGACTATTCTAGTTCAGAAAAGCAGGAAAACAAGGATATTTTTTTGTTTTTTTTTCTTTTTTTACAGAGAAAGGAGAAAAAGATACAGTAGCAAACAGTAAATGCTATAAAACGGCTAGCGCACTTGAGTGTGTTAGCCTAACAATTAAATTAAACAAAAATAACTTTTTAAAGTGCTAACAGTTTAAAATCAACACAAGTACAGTAAAAACAATATGCAGAGCTGTTTTTTAGGCGAAATGCAGTCGAGATGCAGTAATTAAACCGAAAGCCAGAAAAAAATACTTATAAATCCAGGAAAGTCACTCTTTCACTCTCTGCTGCTTGTAGAACTCTGCAGGACACCACGAGGAGCTGTGCTGAGTCTTTTACAAGTGAAAAAGCATGCAAAATGGGCTTTATAGCAGGGGGTGAAAAGAGCCAGGAATTGACCCAAAATGGCCAATAAACTACAAGTTGCTGGGCTGGAACCAATCCTCTAGGGACAAATAGGTTGCTCAGTGCTCCCCACTCCCACTGGTGAACAAAGAAGCTTCCTCTTATCCAAATAAGGATATGGATAGCACAGGAACTAAGACAAAGCCCAGAGATCAGCAAAATCTGAAGACTGGACTATTCTAGTTCAGAAAAGCAGGAAAACAAGGATTTTTTTTTTTTTTTTTTACAGAGAAAGGAGAAAAAGATACAGTAGCAAACAGTAAATGCTATAAAACGGCTAGCGCACTTGAGTGTGTTAGCCTAACAATTAAATTAAACAAAAATAACTTTTTAAAGTGCTAACAGTTTAAAATCAACACAAGTACAGTAAAAACAATATGCAGAGCTGTTTTTAGGCGAAATGCAGTCGAGATGCAGTAATTAAACCGAAAGCCAGAAAAAAATACTTATAAATCCAGGAAAGTCACTCTTTCACTCTCTGCTGCTTGTAGAACTCTGCAGGACACCACGAGGAGCTGTGCTGAGTCTTTTACAAGTGAAAAAGCATGCAAAAATGGGCTTTATAGCAGGGGGTTGAAAAGAGCCAGGAATTGACCCAAAATGGCCAATAAACTACAAGTTGCTGGGCTGGAACCAATCCTCTAGGGACAAATAGGTTGCTCAGTGCTCCCCACTCCCACTGGTGAACAAAGAAGCTTCCTCTTATCCAAATAAGGATATGGATAGCACAGGAACTAAGACAAAGCCCAGAGATCAGCAAAATCTGAAGACTGGACTATTCTAGTTCAGAAAAGCAGGAAAACAAGGATATTTTTTTTTCTTTTTTTACAGAGAAAGGAGAAAAAGATACAGTAGCAAACAGTAAATGCTATAAAACGGCTAGCGCACTTGAGTGTGTTAGCCTAACAATTAAATTAAACAAAAATAACTTTTTAAAGTGCTAACAGTTTAAAATCAACACAAGTACAGTAAAAACAATATGCAGAGCTGCATTTAGGCGAAATGCAGTCGAGATGCAGTAATTAAACCGAAAGCCAGAAAAAAATACTTATAAATCCAGGAAAGTCACTCTTTCACTCTCTGCTGCTTGTAGAACTCTGCAGGACACCACAAGGAGCTGTGCTGAGTCTTTTACAAGTGAAAAAGCATGCAAAAATGGGCTTTATAGCAGGGGGTGAAAAGAGCCAGGAATTGACCCAAAATGGCCAATAAACTACAAGTTGCTGGGCTGGAACCAATCCTCTAGGGACAAATAGGTTGCTCAGTGCTCCCCACTCCCACTGGTGAACAAAGAAGCTTCCTCTTATCCAAATAAGGATATGGATAGCACAGGAACTAAGACAAAGCCCAGAGATCAGCAAAATCTGAAGACTGGACTATTCTAGTTCAGAAAAGCAGGAAAACAAGGATATTTTTTTTTTCTTTTTTTACAGAGAAAGGAGAAAAAGATACAGTAGCAAACAGTAAATGCTATAAAACGGCTAGCGCACTTGAGTGTGTTAGCCTAACAATTAAATTAAACAAAAATAACTTTTTAAAGTGCTAACAGTTTAAAATCAACACAAGTACAGTAAAAACAATATGCAGAGCTGTTTTTAGGCGAAATGCAGTCGAGATGCAGTAATTAAACCGAAAGCCAGAAAAAAATACTTATAAATCCAGGAAAGTCACTCTTTCACTCTCTGCTGCTTGTAGAACTCTGCAGGACACCACGAGGAGCTGTGCTGAGTCTTTTACAAGTGAAAAAGCATGCAAAAATGGGCTTTATAGCAGGGGGTTGAAAAGAGCCAGGAATTGACCCAAAATGGCCAATAAACTACAAGTTGCTGGGCTGGAACCAATCCTCTAGGGACAAATAGGTTGCTCAGTGCTCCCCACTCCCACTGGTGAACAAAGAAGCTTCCTCTTATCCAAATAAGGATATGGATAGCACAGGAACTAAGACAAAGCCCAGAGATCAGCAAAATCTGAAGACTGGACTATTCTAGTTCAGAAAAGCAGGAAAACAAGGATATTTTTTGTTTTTTTTTTCTTTTTTTACAGAGAAAGGAGAAAAAGATACAGTAGCAAACAGTAAATGCTATAAAACGGCTAGCGCACTTGAGTGTGTTAGCCTAACAATTAAATTAAACAAAAATAACTTTTTAAAGTGCTAACAGTTTAAAATCAACACAAGTACAGTAAAAACAATATGCAGAGCTGTTTTTAGGCGAAATGCAGTCGAGATGCAGTAATTAAACCGAAAGCCAGAAAAAAATACTTATAAATCCAGGAAAGTCACTCTTTCACTCTCTGCTGCTTGTAGAACTCTGCAGGACACCACGAGGAGCTGTGCTGAGTCTTTTACAAGTGAAAAAGCATGCAAAATGGGCTTTATAGCAGGGGGTGAAAAGAGCCAGGAATTGACCCAAAATGGCCAATAAACTACAAGTTGCTGGGCTGGAACCAATCCTCTAGGGACAAATAGGTTGCTCAGTGCTCCCCACTCCCACTGGTGAACAAAGAAGCTTCCTCTTATCCAAATAAGGATATGGATAGCACAGGAACTAAGACAAAGCCCAGAGATCAGCAAAATCTGAAGACTGGACTATTCTAGTTCAGAAAAGCAGGAAAACAAGGATATTTTTTTTTTTTTTTTTTTACAGAGAAAGGAGAAAAAGATACAGTAGCAAACAGTAAATGCTATAAAATGGCTAGCGCACTTGAGTGTGTTAGCCTAACAATTAAATTAAACAAAAATAACTTTTTAAAGTGCTAACAGTTTAAAATCAACACAAGTACAGTAAAAACAATATGCAGAGCTGTTTTTAGGCGAAATGCAGTCGAGATGCAGTAATTAAACCGAAAGCCAGAAAAAAATACTTATAAATCCAGGAAAGTCACTCTTTCACTCTCTGCTGCTTGTAGAACTCTGCAGGACACCACGAGGAGCTGTGCTGAGTCTTTTACAAGTGAAAAAGCATGCAAAAATGGGCTTTATAGCAGGGGGTTGAAAAGAGCCAGGAATTGACCCAAAATGGCCAATAAACTACAAGTTGCTGGGCTGGAACCAATCCTCTAGGGACAAATAGGTTGCTCAGTGCTCCCCACTCCCACTGGTGAACAAAGAAGCTTCCTCTTATCCAAATAAGGATATGGATAGCACAGGAACTAAGACAAAGCCCAGAGATCAGCAAAATCTGAAGACTGGACTATTCTAGTTCAGAAAAGCTGGAAAACAAGGATTTTTTTTACAGAGAAAGGAGAAAAAGATACAGTAGCAAACAGTAAATGCTATAAAACGGCTAGCGCACTTGAGTGTGTTAGCCTAACAATTAAATTAAACAAAAATAACTTTTTAAAGTGCTAACAGTTTAAAATCAACACAAGTACAGTAAAAACAATATGCAGAGCTGTTTTTTAGGCGAAATGCAGTCGAGATGCAGTAATTAAACCGAAAGCCAGAAAAAAATACTTATAAATCCAGGAAAGTCACTCTTTCACTCTCTGCTGCTTGTAGAACTCTGCAGGACACCACGAGGAGCTGTGCTGAGTCTTTTACAAGTGAAAAAGCATGCAAAAATGGGCTTTATAGCAGGGGTTGAAAAGAGCCAGGAATTGACCCAAAATGGCCAATAAACTACAAGTTGCTGGGCTGGAACCAATCCTCTAGGGACAAATAGGTTGCTCAGTGCTCCCCACTCCCACTGGTGAACAAAGAAGCTTCCTCTTATCCAAATAAGGATATGGATAGCACAGGAACTAAGACAAAGCCCAGAGATCAGCAAAATCTGAAGACTGGACTATTCTAGTTCAGAAAAGCAGGAAAACAAGGATTTTTTTGTTTTTTTTCTTTTTTTTACAGAGAAAGGAGAAAAAGATACAGTAGCAAACAGTAAATGCTATAAAACGGCTAGCGCACTTGAGTGTGTTAGCCTAACAATTAAATTAAACAAAAATAACTTTTTAAAGTGCTAACAGTTTAAAATCAACACAAGTACAGTAAAAACAATATGCAGAGCTGTTTTTAGGCGAAATGCAGTCGAGATGCAGTAATTAAACCGAAAGCCAGAAAAAAATACTTATAAATCCAGGAAAGTCACTCTTTCACTCTCTGCTGCTTGTAGAACTCTGCAGGACACCACGAGGAGCTGTGCTGAGTCTTTTACAAGTGAAAAAGCATGCAAAAATGGGCTTTATAGCAGGGGGTTGAAAAGAGCCAGGAATTGACCCAAAATGGCCAATAAACTACAAGTTGCTGGGCTGGAACCAATCCTCTAGGGACAAATAGGTTGCTCAGTGCTCCCCACTCCCACTGGTGAACAAAGAAGCTTCCTCTTATCCAAATAAGGATATGGATAGCACAGGAACTAAGACAAAGCCCAGAGATCAGCAAAATCTGAAGACTGGACTATTCTAGTTCAGAAAAGCAGGAAAACAAGGATATTTTTTTTTTTTTTTTTTTTACAGAGAAAGGAGAAAAAGATACAGTAGCAAACAGTAAATGCTATAAAATGGCTAGCAGACTTGAGTGTGTTAGCCTAACAATTAAATTAAACAAAAATAACTTTTTAAAGTGCTAACAGTTTAAAATCAACACAAGTACAGTAAAAACAATATGCAGAGCTGTTTTTAGGCGAAATGCAGTCGAGATGCAGTAATTAAACCGAAAGCCAGAAAAAAATACTTATAAATCCAGGAAAGTCACTCTTTCACTCTCTGCTGCTTGTAGAACTCTGCAGGACACCACGAGGAGCTGTGCTGAGTCTTTTACAAGTGAAAAAGCATGCAAAAATGGGCTTTATAGCAGGGGGTTGAAAAGAGCCAGGAATTGACCCAAAATGGCCAATAAACTACAAGTTGCTGGGCTGGAACCAATCCTCTAGGGACAAATAGGTTGCTCAGTGCTCCCCACTCCCACTGGTGAACAAAGAAGCTTCCTCTTATCCAAATAAGGATATGGATAGCACAGGAACTAAGACAAAGCCCAGAGATCAGCAAAATCTGAAGACTGGACTATTCTAGTTCAGAAAAGCAGGAAAACAAGGATATTTTTTTTTTTTTTTTTTTACAGAGAAAGGAGAAAAAGATACAGTAGCAAACAGTAAATGCTATAAAACGGCTAGCGCACTTGAGTGTGTTAGCCTAACAATTAAATTAAACAAAAATAACTTTTTAAAGTGCTAACAGTTTAAAATCAACACAAGTACAGTAAAAACAATATGCAGAGCTGCATTTAGGCGAAATGCAGTCGAGATGCAGTAATTAAACCGAAAGCCAGAAAAAAATACTTATAAATCCAGGAAAGTCACTCTTTCACTCTCTGCTGCTTGTAGAACTCTGCAGGACACCACAAGGAGCTGTGCTGAGTCTTTTACAAGTGAAAAAGCATGCAAAAATGGGCTTTATAGCAGGGGGTGAAAAGAGCCAGGAATTGACCCAAAATGGCCAATAAACTACAAGTTGCTGGGCTGGAACCAATCCTCTAGGGACAAATAGGTTGCTCAGTGCTCCCCACTCCCACTGGTGAACAAAGAAGCTTCCTCTTATCCAAATAAGGATATGGATAGCACAGGAACTAAGACAAAGCCCAGAGATCAGCAAAATCTGAAGACTGGACTATTCTAGTTCAGAAAAGCAGGAAAACAAGGATATTTTTTTTTTTTTTTTTTTTTTTTTACAGAGAAAGGAGAAAAAGATACAGTAGCAAACAGTAAATGCTATAAAATGGCTAGCGCACTTGAGTGTGTTAGCCTAACAATTAAATTAAACAAAAATAACTTTTTAAAGTGCTAACAGTTTAAAATCAACACAAGTACAGTAAAAACAATATGCAGAGCTGCATTTAGGCGAAATGCAGTCGAGATGCAGTAATTAAACCGAAAGCCAGAAAAAAATACTTATAACTCCAGGAAAGTCACTCTTTCACTCTCTGCTGCTTGTAGAACTCTGCAGGACACCACGAGGAGCTGTGCTGAGTCTTTTACAAGTGAAAAAGCATGCAAAAATGGGCTTTATAGCAGGGGGTGAAAAGAGCCAGGAATTGACCCAAAATGGCCAATAAACTACAAGTTGCTGGGCTGGAACCAATCCTCTAGGGACAAATAGGTTGCTCAGTGCTCCCCACTCCTACTGGTGAACAAAGAAGCTTCCTCTTATCCAAATAAGGATATGGATAGCACAGGAACTAAGACAAAGCCCAGAGATCAGCAAAATCTGAAGACTGGACTATTCTAATTCAGAAAAGCAGGAAAACAAGGATATTTTTTTTTCTTTTTTTACAGAGAAAGGAGAAAAAGAAACAGTAGCAAACAGTAAATGCTATAAAATGGCTAGCGCACTTGAGTGTGTTAGCCTAACAATTAAATTAAACAAAAATAACTTTTTAAAGTGCTAACAGTTTAAAATCAACACAAGTACAGTAAAAACAATATGCAGAGCTGTTTTTTAGGCGAAATGCAGTCGAGATGCAGTAATTAAACCGAAAGCCAGAAAAAAATACTTATAAATCCAGGAAAGTCACTCTTTCACTCTCTGCTGCTTGTAGAACTCTGCAGGACACCACGAGGAGCTGTGCTGAGTCTTTTACAAGTGAAAAAGCATGCAAAAATGGGCTTTATAGCAGGGGGTGAAAAGAGCCAGGAATTGATGCAAAATGGCCAATAAACTACAAGTTGCTGGGCTGGAACCAATCCTCTAGGGACAAATAGGTTGCTCAGTGCTCCCCACTCCCACTGGTGAACAAAGAAGCTTCCTCTCATCCAAATAAGGATATGGATAGCACAGGAACTAAGACAAAGCCCAGAGATCAGCAAAATCTGAAGACTGGACTATTCTAGTTCAGAAAAGCAGGAAAACAAGGATATTTTTTTTTTTTTCTTTTTTACAGAGAAAGGAGAAAAAGATACAGTAGCAAACAGTAAATGCTATAAAACGGCTAGCGCACTTGAGTGTGTTAGCCTAACAATTAAATTAAACAAAAATAACTTTTTAAAGTGCTAACAGTTTAAAATCAACACAAGTACAGTAAAAACAATATGCAGAGCTGCATTTAGGCGAAATGCAGTCGAGATGCAGTAATTAAACCGAAAGCCAGAAAAAAATACTTATAAATCCAGGAAAGTCACTCTTTCACTCTCTGCTGCTTGTAGAACTCTGCAGGACACCACGAGGAGCTGTGCTGAGTCTTTTACAAGTGAAAAGCATGCAAAAATGGGCTTTATAGCAGGGGGTGAAAAGAGCCAGGAATTGACCCAAAATGGCCAATAAACTACAAGTTGCTGGGCTGGAACCAATCCTCTAGGGACAAATAGGTTGCTCAGTGCTCCCCACTCCCACTGGTGAACAAAGAAGCTTCCTCTTATCCAAATAAGGATATGGATAGCACAGGAACTAAGACAAAGCCCAGAGATCAGCAAAATCTGAAGACTGGACTATTCTAGTTCAGAAAAGCAGGAAAACAAGGATATTTTTTTTTTCTTTTTTTACAGAGAAAGGAGAAAAAGATACAGTAGCAAACAGTAAATGCTATAAAACGGCTAGCACTTGAGTGTGTTAGCCTAACAATTAAATTAAACAAAAATAACTTTTTAAAGTGCTAACAGTTTAAAATCAACACAAGTACAGTAAAAACAATATGCAGAGCTGTTTTTTAGGCGAAATGCAGTCGAGATGCAGTAATTAAACCGAAAGCCAGAAAAAAATACTTATAAATCCAGGAAAGTCACTCTTTCACTCTCTGCTGCTTGTAGAACTCTGCAGGACACCACGAGGAGCTGTGCTGAGTCTTTTACAAGTGAAAAAGCATGCAAAATGGGCTTTATAGCAGGGGGTGAAAAGAGCCAGGAATTGACCCAAAATGGCCAATAAACTACAAGTTGCTGGGCTGGAACCAATCCTCTAGGGACAAATAGGTTGCTCAGTGCTCCCCACTCCCACTGGTGAACAAAGAAGCTTCCTCTTATCCAAATAAGGATATGGATAGCACAGGAACTAAGACAAAGCCCAGAGATCAGCAAAATCTGAAGACTGGACTATTCTAATTCAGAAAAGCAGGAAAACAAGGATATTTTTTTTCTTTTTTTACAGAGAAAGGAGAAAAAGATACAGTAGCAAACAGTAAATGCTATAAAATGGCTAGCGCACTTGAGTGTGTTAGCCTAACAATTAAATTAAACAAAAATAACTTTTTAAAGTGCTAACAGTTTAAAATCAACACAAGTACAGTAAAAACAATATGCAGAGCTGTTTTTTAGGCGAAATGCAGTCGAGATGCAGTAATTAAACCGAAAGCCAGAAAAAAATACTTATAAATCCAGGAAAGTCACTCTTTCACTCTCTGCTGCTTGTAGAACTCTGCAGGACACCACGAGGAGCTGTGCTGAGTCTTTTACAAGTGAAAAAGCATGCAAAAATGGGCTTTATAGCAGGGGGTTGAAAAGAGCCAGGAATTGACCCAAAATGGCCAATAAACTACAAGTTGCTGGGCTGGAACCAATCCTCTAGGGACAAATAGGTTGCTCAGTGCTCCCCACTCCCACTGGTGAACAAAGAAGCTTCCTCTTATCCAAATAAGGATATGGATAGCACAGGAACTAAGACAAAGCCCAGAGATCAGCAAAATCTGAAGACTGGACTATTCTAGTTCAGAAAAGCAGGAAAACAAGGATTTTTTTGTTCTTTTTCTCTTTTTTACAGAGAAAGGAAAAAAAGATACAGTAGCAAACAGTAAATGCTATAAAACGGCTAGCGCACTTGACTGTGTTAGCCTAACAATTAAATTAAACAAAAATAACTTTTTAAAGTGCTAACAGTTTAAAATCAACACAAGTACAGTAAAAACAATATGCAGAGCTGCATTTAGGCGAAATGCAGTCGAGATGCAGTAATTAAACCGAAAGCCAGAAAAAAATACTTATAACTCCAGGAAAGTCACTCTTTCACTCTCTGCTGCTGGTAGAACACTGCAGGATACCACAAGGAGCTGTGCTGAGTCTTACAAGTGAAAAAGCATGCAAAAATGGGCTTTATAGCAGGGGGTGAAAAGAGCCAGGAATTGACCCAAAATGGCCAATAAACTACAAGTTGCTGGGCTGGAACCAATCCTCTAGGGACAAATAGGTTGCTCAGTGCTCCCCACTCCCACTGGTGAACAAAGAAGCTTCCTCTTATCCAAATAAGGATATGGATAGCACAGGAACTAAGACAAAGCCCAGAGATCAGCAAAATCTGAAGACTGGACTATTCTAGTTCAGAAAAGCAGGAAAACAAGGATATTTTTTTTGTTTTTTTTTTTTACAGAGAAAGGAGAAAAAGATACAGTAGCAAACAGTAAATGCTATAAAATGGCTAGCGCACTTGAGTGTGTTAGCCTAACAATTAAATTAAACAAAAATAACTTTTTAAAGTGCTAACAGTTTAAAATCAACACAAGTACAGTAAAAACAATATGCAGAGCTGTTTTTAGGCGAAATGCAGTCGAGATGCAGTAATTAAACCGAAAGCCAGAAAAAAATACTTATAAATCCAGGAAAGTCACTCTTTCACTCTCTGCTGCTTGTAGAACTCTGCAGGACACCACGAGGAGCTGTGCTGAGTCTTTTACAAGTGAAAAAGCACGCAAAATGGGCTTTATAGCAGGGGGTTGAAAAGAGCCAGGAATTGACCCAAAATGGCCAATAAACTACAAGTTGCTGGGCTGGAACCAATCCTCTAGGGACAAATAGGTTGCTCAGTGCTCCCCACTCCCACTGGTGAACAAAGAAGCTTCCTCTTATCCAAATAAGGATATGGATAGCACAGGAACTAAGACAAAGCCCAGAGATCAGCAAAATCTGAAGACTGGACTATTCTAGTTCAGAAAAGTGGGAAAACAAGGATATTTGAACTATGAACTATGACAGGGACATACTGGTACTTAGCAGTAGGTGACCTGTGTGCTTGTGTGATCTGGCAAATCCTGGCCCCTGACAAGTAACTTACTGTAACTTTCCCCTTATCCAGCCTGTTAAGAGGCACATCAGTGTGTCTCACAATAGTCTCCTATGACCAGAATATTGGAAAGTGGACTGTTTCACCTTATGGATTTGGTAGTTGAGGCATAGTGAGATGTGGCTTTATGTATTGTGATGGGAATTGTCTTGTTTTTGTACATGCAGAGTTCCTGAAGACTGTTCTTGAGAGGACTTTGAGGTTTGGATAAGTTACATGTGAGTACCTCTGCATATGTGGGTCTGTGTGTGTGGTCCTTTCTGGGTGTGGTGAGTGATATGTGTGCGTGTCACTGGCAAACTGTTTGTTGCTTTTTGTGTCTGTACATGAGAGTCTAGCCTCCAATGTCAATGTGTAACTACATTGCTCACATACTGTATTAGTCTGTTCAAGAATTAACTAGTTGTCAGTGTACATAAGGCAATTGTTACATTGCCTCAGGATAGCCATGTCCACCAAGTTGGATGCAGAGATAGCAGTAAAGTGCCCATCCATGGTTGCAGGTCCTAATGTATACTTGAAAGCATAGGAGTGGAGAGTGGTTGTAACCAGATGAGGGATGTGTGCTTATGTGGTGTAATCTGCAGCTAACCTAACCAGGGATGCTACCCAGTGCCAAACCAGATGATCTCTGAGCAGCAATAGTCCTGGGTGCTATAATAAGGTAACTAGCACAGTAAACTTTCACATTAATTAAAACAAGCAATGTTTCCAGATGTCTGTGTCTGTACAGACACTGGCACAGTGAACAGCTCAACGCAGATGTGCTGAATTTATACCAGCATAGGAAATATAGAAAACTGACTGAGCCCTGTGGCCAATACGATGACTACACTTAAAGCCCCTTTGTGTGATTTCCAGCTCAGATAAACCAGATAAACACTTACTGCCACTAGATGGATAATCCCAGTCCTCCTAATCTAAAAGCACAGTAAAGGAGTGTCCAGAGTGAAATGGTACCACAAACAAACTTAAATATATGGAAACAGAAGTGTACTTTAAACAGCTTATAAAAGAGTAATTATTCAATAAAAGTACTTTGCTTTGAAGAGCCACTCTATTACATAGAATTTATAAAGGCACTAAAAACAAGATAAGCTGATTAATAGGCCATCATGCTACCTCCCAGTGTCACTAGATGGAAAATCCACTGACCTCTTGATGTAAAAACACAGACAAGTGCTTGCTAAAGTGTAAAAATAGACTACTTTATCCAACAGTTAGCTAGATAATTAATTCAAGTAAATCAGTAGGACAGATGAGAGGCAGAATGCAATTTTTTTCAAAATAAGCACAAGTAATGGCAAATAAATAATTAAAGATATCAAGTGCAGTGTAGAAAGATAGGATTTTTATAAAGTTCAATTTACAAAAAGGGTAGCCAGCTTAAAATCACAAGGACTAAAAAGCAGATCAAGAACTGGGTGGAGGCAATAACTAGCAGGGAATCACCAGCACTGTTTGTAGTTATACAGGCTTACAGTCTTGTCAAAAAAGACAAACACCCAGAAATTCACTGTGTATTAAGTATCATTCAAGAAACAATTTAACCACTGAAAAAAAAACATGTTAAATATACAGCCTAGATAATTTAAGTGTCTGTCTCTCACATAGAACAAAAACACCAGGCCAAGCAGGTTTCTTAAAACAGAAAACAAAATGGAGCAGGTAAAATAGAAAGCAGCTCTATCAATTTAAGCAAATCGCAGACAAAAATTATAGGTTTACTTTCCTCACCCAGCAGAGAATCACCAGCAGTGCTTGTAGTTATACGTCCATAGGATGATACTAGGCTACTGGCCCAGAGACCCTTATAAGCCTAGCCAAGAATTTCACTCACGGTCCCATAAAGTCATTACCTGTTTTCCCTGTCCAGCAGGGACACAAGTGGGATCCCAGAGGTATATTTTCTGTTTCCCATCCAGTCGTCCAGGTTCCTCTTAAAGAGGGATAGTGAGGTACTCTGCTTGACATGGAGGGAAGTCTATTCCACAGATGCAGGCTTTTTCTTATTTTCTTACATTTAAAGACAGAGATTTTTATTCTACTCTCATCTACCAAAATGGGTGCTAGACCCTATCTAGCCACAATCAAAATCATTTTGAATACCTGGGTCTTTTTCTTGGTTAATTCAGTATTTCTATCATCCTGCTGTGTATGCAACTAAAGATTTTCAGGAAAGTTCATCCTGAGATACACTAGCCAACAAGTCTGGTGGCTTTTTCAGCTAGCATAGTGTGAAGCGAGATGCCTACATGTGCCTCATTTAACAAATGTATTTCACGTTCTAATCAACCAGTAATCAAGGTATGAAAAACAAAAAATAAAACAAGGTCAACATTTCAGACTGTGATTGGATAGCTTGTTTTCAGCTGCACTCGAATGTTTCACATGATACAAAGCCTTGAACATTTGTGCAACTCAGTAAATTAAAAAAAATATTTTGTTTTCATTTCTGGGGAAAAGTTTGAGTTATCTCTGTTCTGGAAAAGCATGACTCAGAATATTTTTACTAATTTTCCTTTCTTTATATAACAAAAAAAAAATCACAGAAAAGATAGAGCAGTGAGATAATTAAATTGAACTGGCATGTGGTAGCTGAAGGGGGTAGCGGTAGCCATCTGGGATGATTACGTGATGTGCTTAAAGTATGAGAATAACAGTCATATAACGAAATGGTATTTGCAAACTCAGCCATTCCTGCACGGAGTGTGTGGCATTTTCTTATTCTGTTCTCTGATTTTCTTCCTATCACAGGTCTGTTCTTCCCTTAACAGTGCTACATAGGATTTTCATATAGTCATCGTTTTTTCCCATACTGGGGTAATATCATGTCTCGGCTCACACATAACAAAGGTAGTCGGCATTTCTCTTCTGCATTTCTCCTCGCAAAAGATACACAATGAAAGAGTTGTGCTTCTATAACTTGATTTTCACCAAACTCACATTTTGCTTTCAATTGAAAATAATTTCTTTGAAATATAGCCTGCATGCTCATGTTACATAATACTTCTGGTTATATATAATAAATTCTGACTCTGTAATGCAGACCTGTGTGTTACTCAAAGTACCACCCCATTACTAAACTGTCACCGTAAGCCCAATATACTATGAGAGCCCACCACACCTTTCTTTGCATTTAGGAATGTCTGCTGGATATACGGTTTGCAGATGTTTGCTAGCTTTAACCTAGAGCACCGGAATCTATTCACAAAGTTATTTTCAGATATCCTGTCAACATAGTGACCTTCCTAGTTGTTTGCACTCGCCATCTAAATGCAGTCACAAATACCAGTAGTCTCTTCTTCTGCTTCTAGTCAAAACTTATTAAAACTTAAGATGATACTTTAACTTTAAGAAATTTCTGCTACAAAGACTTGAGGCTATATGCCTGAAAACACAAATCACAGCAAAAAATCCTCCATACTGACAGCCTGGCTAGTAAAAAAGTGCTAGGGAGACTCACGTTCACAGTTGTTCCAATCTCCAGCAAAAAATAAAAATAAAAATGGCAAAACCAGGAAATGATTTATTGCAGGAGAGAAAGTCCCCCTTATAACCTCTGGGCATGGGGGGAACTTTATTATTCTTAGGGCCCAAGTCTAAAAGACTTCCTGTCAGTGTAAGTGACCACTTCCACCAACAGCAGGTCCTTTAAAATCTTGCCATTGGTGTAAACCTGTTTATAGAGAGGCTTTACTCTGAAGTAAGTCACTTACACTGAGAGGAAGTCTTTTGGAATCAGGGCAGACTTACACTGACAGCAAGTCTTTTGGAATATGGCCCAAAATCTGAGATCTCTGTAACTTAGTGTGATCACCAATACATAAAACAAAATGTTTTGATCTTTCTCCATGAGGCTATAAGCTTGGAAACTACAAAACAACATCCATTACAAGGAGTAAGAAAAACGCCTATATGAAGTGGGCAGCAACTCAGGACCACCTTCTACCTTAAGCAACTATACTCAAACAACTGAGATATAAACTGTCTTATATTGTGCACATTTTGGGAAGCCCTATGAAAAGGCTCCCAACTTTTTGATTTTCACTTAAGCTTATTAATTATGCCAGAACTCTATATGCGATTTTAGAGCTTTGTAATGTCCCCTGCTGTGAGACTAAAATAGTTAAGACTAGTTTACACTTCTTTATTTTGGTTTACTGTGACTGCACATTTTTGTCTTTACTTGCTAAAGTCCTGTGGAAACTAGGTATCTTACTTACTTCACTTATTTATTACTTTTCTTTACTGAGGATGTCCAGCTGAAGAATTCCATTTTCAGTGAAGTCCCAGTGAGAAAAGCTCTGATACATAACAAAAATATATAGTTACTTTCACAACAGCAAGAAAAACCCAGCCAAGCTAGAGTTTTCACTTTGTGATACTGTAAACATCCTGTAAAAAAGGCCCATGGATATATGCAAATACCTGTTAAGGACATTAAGTGCATCAGCTATACAGCTTATAAATGTCCATGACTTTTTTTACCTTTTAAGTCTTTATAGTTACACTCAGGCCAATAAAGCCAGACCCTACTAGCTGAAAGACTTGATGTCCTTATGATGAGGTCAATAAAGAGACTGAAATTTGCATGTCCACAGCTAGTGGGGTCTAGCTTTATCAACCTGATTGTAACCATAAAGACTTGAAAAGTAAAAAAAAAAAACAAGTCATAGACATTCAGAAGCCATATGGCTAATACACTTGATCTCCTTAAGGAGCATTTGCAGATATCTCATTGGCCATCATTACATTAGGTTTAAGGTATCACACAATGAAAACT
>NC_056733.1:821845689-822013189 GCF_019279795.1 Protopterus annectens
GTTGTGTAAGGGATCCAGGTATTTCCTGGACAGGAAAGTAGGGTAGGTGAATGAAACAGATGCAAACAAACAGGACAAATAAGACAAGGCACAGGGGCTGTGAGGGACACAAAGGTTTGGGGGACTCTACAATTGGGGTTAGGCAGGAGACAACAGAAGCCCATGCCCATCAAACATGGGGACAGTGTGAATCTAGTCCTCATCTGCAGGACTGTCAGTACCCTCCCCTTACTCAGCTAGCTGCTGGACTGCTTGACATTTCTTCCTCCTATGGGCCATGAGGGAGAGCAGCCTGTCCATCTATCATAGGCATGCACCAATCATTCTGTGCATGACTGCACACACCAACCCTGGCATCTGCTGGTGTGTGATAAAATCTTCACCTCTGCCAGTACTCCTGGATGGTACCACAGCACCAGCTGACAGGGTAGTGCTACCTGAGGGGGCAGATAGTGCAGATACAGCAGAGGCAGTATTGCCAGGTTGGGTCCCATAAATGTTGGGTGTTGGTGCTGGAGCCAGTAGAGCAGGGTCAGGCTGACCCACTGGGGTTGGCCTACCTCCCTGTGCTGTAAAGCATTTTGTGATATGTTAGAGACAGATGACATGGAAATGTTTTGACAACACATAGAAAAAAAGAGATAAGGATTTGGGTGAGAGGAAAAAAAGAGAGATAAAATTAGTACCATAATATGTGACATACAATGCATTATTACAATAATACAAGTATTTTATCTAGACGTTTAGATTTAAGTATATTTTCTAAGAACTACAAAGCATAATTATGGATTGCTGAAAGTAATCCTTGCAATGTGCAGATATTGCACATATGTACATACATCACACTCCATAACTTGAAATCTTTCTTTCTCCCACTCCTCAACCTGACCTCTTCCTCTTCTCCTACCACCACCTCCACTTCACTTCTTCTCCAGCTTGCATACCTCCTTAATCCTTCCTATTTCCTGAGTAATACTCTTTTGCTACTATTACTTATGCTGGTATGTAGGGAGTCTTATTAATGGCTGTATTGCCTTTGTTTCCATTGTCAATAACCTACTTTATTGTCATCCCTTGTTGTACATGATATATTTGTTGTTGTTTGTATAAATCACTGTGGAGCTTTTCTCCCTGAGCCTCCACTGAAAATGGGCACTTTTTTGGCCCAGTGGACCATCTTGGTAAACAAATACAAATAAATAAATAAACATGCTTGGTCCAGTTATACAGACTGAAGTTAACAGCAGGGCATTTATGCCACTTGTGTAGAGTTTAATGTATGTAATATTTTTAAAGGATTGCACTGTTTTATACTTGCTACTTATTGTATTTGAACCCACAACATCTGACTACACTCTACATTTGACTCCTAAAGTTGGTTTGTGCTACTGACTGAATCATGCATACTTTCTTTTACAGTTAGGATATGCATGCATACTTTGCTACAACTGTATAGAAAAGAAAAGAAAAAAAAGACATGTTTTCATTTAAAAGCTACAATAATACTTTTATTGTGATGCTTACATACACCTTGCTTCTGTCAGTTTCTCTAAAGCCTCAGCATGGACCTCCCTATCTACAATGAGTTCTGTATTAGCTGTGTAAGGAAATGAAGAGAACAGAAGAGCATTATGCATACCACTCTTGCCTATATTTAGCTTTCTATCTATTTTAATTTATCTTTATTAGTGTACTTTCAAAACTGTGAGGTGTTCCTAGTTCTGAACTCATCCAGCCACTGGTTAAGTGTATCCTCTTGTGCCTTTTTAGGTCATTGAAGTGCTGCCTTCACTGTTTTACAGTGCATGAAATGCCAGTCACACTGGATACAGCCTTGGCTAAGCCTCAGATTTGTACTGGGAACTGGTATAGTCACGCTACAAAAACCTTTGGCTGTGGTGCTTTACATGTATAGACTGGAAGCCCTGCCCACTAAAGATTCTGGACTCCTGAACACCACACCTCTGTGCCCTAAATTGGGCACCTTCCCTTCTAATACCAGAAATGTCTAACTAGAAAACACAGCAATAGATAACAATGATTTCCTGCCAGTTCTTGTTATTGTATTTACTGGTAGTGTTCAAACCCAAACAACAAAGCCAACCACATTTGCATGACATTAAGCAGAGAGCAACAGTGCTAAACAGAGAGGAAAGCAGTTTTGGAAAACTGGAAGGTTAATCTGACATTTGACATAAGTTTGAAGGTTGTTTGCTGTTGTAACTGTTAGGTGATTTAACACTGCAGACATGCACTGGAGGCATGAATTTCATGACCTGACACATTTTTGATTTGGCTTTATAGACTGATAAAACTGATTTTTACACTGCAGTATTTAAACCTATGCATAAGAGACAAAACATTTTCTTCCACAGCAGTGATTTTCCACCTTTGTCACATAAGAAGTGCTTCTCAGACATAGTCATGAATTATTTGTAAATACAGATGACAGACTGAGGTGTTAACCATATATGTGTGTGAATTGACAAGGTACTTGTTTATAAATTCATATGTGTATGTGTCTTATTACAGTGCAAAGGCCATCTAAGTCCAGATAACAGAATTATACTTACAGAAACATAGTAGACAGTATACCCTCAGCCATACATCGGAACCTTCAAAACACAGTAAGAGTGTCTTATCCCTCATACATGTAATTCATATTAGCTCCACTGCTATGTATACTTATTGCTATTTATAATTATGTTTAAATTGTTATAAGTGATATTTAATATAATGTAAAATGGAACAAAAGTAAAAATGTCTGGAATTTCCTGTATTAGAACTCAGGGCCATGTGTATGGCAGCCCTACACTTACACCTGTTGCCACAGGAACATTGAAATAATTCTTGGATATTTTCCTGTTCATTACTATAAACTGAACTGTAACAACAGTAACAATATGTTGATCTTCCTGTATTAGAATCCAGGACCATCTGCATTACAGCCCTACACTTAAACCTGTTGCCACAGGAATAGTTAAATGGCAGTTGGATATTTCCCTATTCATTATTAACTTCTGTGTGTTAACCACCATGCAATGTAGCTAAGCAGTGTTTGAAATGGAAAGCAAAAAATGCAACAATGTATCCTTTTTGACACTTAAGAATGTCAACATTCTGTCTGCAGGAGTTCTGCCTGCTTAATGTGTGGGCCACTAGTCCAGGTTTGCGAGATGATAAGCATCGCATAAACAAGACAAGCAAAGGTAAACTTGTTTTAGTCTTGTGATCAGTGTTTTTTAGATGTCATCCTTAAAAGACAAAGGTGGGACTTGAACCCTGATGTACACATAGTGTATGTTGTGTGGATCAACATGTTTAGCAGATGTGCTACACACACACACACACACACACACACACACACACACACATACACACAGGTGATTCACAGTTGTAGTTGATGTATCGATTATTGTGTTTATACTTTTCCGGTAGCATAAAAAAGAAAAAGAAAAAAAAAGAAATCTGTAAAATAAACAACACTACAAAATATATATTAGTGCACATGAAAGATTTTTACGCAAGTCTGGATTTGAACTCTCACATCAAAGAACCTTAAAAATACAGTGTAAATGTGTCTCATCCCTCTTTGCCGCAGAAACAGCTTTGCAGCAGAGAATGAAAATCATTGTGAATACAAGCAAGTCCAAAATCATCCATAATATCAACAAGACGTATGGCATTTGTACACTTCTGATTTGTTTGTACATGTATTAATTTCAGATGTAGTGGCTAATGTCTGAACAAATGCAGATCTGTCTTAGCTCTGCATGTTTTTTCAATCTTTTCTTATCTGAGCAGTAATCTGAGACATACAGTCTGCAAGGTATTTTGTATTATTATCCTTAAAATGTCAGAGAATATTAAATGGTAATAATATAGTTTTCAACTAATGCAGAGAAGGTTAGATGTTACTGAATAGAAACTGTGAAATGTGTGCTGCTTACTTACTTTTAAAACATTGATACAATTACTTCTACACTTTCTATGTCTGACCTGGCTGCCAAGACCACTGTAGGTAAGGGAGTCTGAATTGCTGTTGTGCTTTCCTTCTCCCTACCAGTAATCATTCACAGTTGCAATCCATTAGCAGCAAACACTGAGGTAGTGGCTGCACTATGTTTACATGTGCTACACAGAACCAAGAATTTGTGATTCAGCAATTCTGAGTTCACACCTTGTTTGCATCTTCACCATGATCACAGCCCTGAATCTACACTATAAAAAGGTAACCATGTAGCTAGGGAATATGAAGGTGAGGAGACTTGTTTATGTGGATAACACAGTTGAAGACTGCTATTACTTTGGATTTATCTGCACAAAAGACTACTGATCTTGATAAGTTATGATTGCATTTTTAAGTTAGATGCTGGATATGCTCAGATGTCATAAAAATAATTTTATATATGTATTAGCAAATGCTTCTTTTATCTCCATGCACTTTTTAGAGGTTTAATGATGGGTATAGGCCTTTTGATTAGGGCATGTTACTTTCACTGATTAACAGCCTTACTAATTTTCATCACAAGTGCTAAATGTTACAATTGTTTCTCTTTACACTGTTCCATTGTTATTTCTGTGAAATGTAAATGTCCTGTATTGTCAATGACACAGCAGTATTAGCCTTATAGGATGTCCCATAGACACCTCTAGGGGAGTGCTGCCCACAGGTACAGGTGACTGTCAATTGCATCACAATTAATGTTCTGTGGTAAATGTGTACACGTTTTTGGAACAGTTTCTTTGACAGCAGTTATTGCAATTCACTGAAAGTTCTAATTCCTTTCTTTGGTAACAAAATGTGATTTGCTTGTTGTTTTGGGGAGTGGGGAACCCAAGTTCCATGTCTATGTTGACATATAGAAAATTCCTTGTACAGAGGTTTGTTTTCCTTTTGTTACTTCCCTAGTTTTTTATCCAGTGTTGCTTTGTGTCTGACTGTGATATGTTAAAACCACATAAATCTTTTTTTTATTTGAATATATTTGATTTTTGTTCTCCACTGAGTCATATTGAACAACTACTTCCTTATGTGCTACATCTAAGCAGGACTAATGTATATTATACTTATTTTCTGTTTTATGTCACCTAGGACTATGGCCTCTAAGCATCCCAGTCCTACAAACCTCCTTTCAGTGACCCTGAAAATTATGTTATTCTACAAGCCTTTAGGTGACATGGTAGCTTTCTGCTTAAGAGAGGCAGTGGCGTCATATGTGGAAGAATGCAAATTTGGCAGCAGATGATGTAAGATATGAATGCTGTTGCGGGTTGCAGCAGGACATATGATTAGGTGAGTCATAGGGCCACTGGCATGATTTCACTGGCCCAGAGGAGAGCAGCTGCAGTGGCCAGTGGACAGAAAACTGCTGGAGGGAGGGTCCTGCTACAGAGTCACCACTGACACCAAATGAAGAGTTCCTGTCCACTGTCAGGGATCCAGAGAGTTCAGTGGAAAGTTTGCAACAGCATCTGACTGATATTTGTGCTGCTGTTTCAGGGATTACAAGCATGTCCCAAGAGGAGCTTCCAGGTAGGCTTAACTATTGTCTGTTGTGAAATTGTTCTTCTATAGTAAAATACTGGCAGAAATACTTAGGTTTGCTTTCCAATTTTTTTGGGGGGTAGTTGATACAGTTAACATATTCTGGTCATTACACATGGGCTGGACATGTCATCCAAGTTTCTGTTGCATGTATTGTTAATGGACATATAAAGGGCCAAAACTTTTTCACTTCTGCACCACTAATTGTGATGATGATATCCTTACCTTTTACTTAACTTCTTCCAGGACTATCCTTCATAGGAACTGGGGAGTCACCTGCACAAGGTAAATCAAACATTTTTATTTCATTACTGATGAGCAGTTCACAGAAATATTTATTTTAGCCGTATGTGTGATGTGGGTGTCATTGTATTGCCATACTGTCTGTAATAATGGCACCACTGTTAGTTTGTTAGCATATATTGAACTGTAATAGTGTAGCTATTAATTTCTTTCCTGTGTTTGTTGCTTATTATCACAGGTGATCCTGCCAGTGGTAGTGTAGGACTCAGATGTCAGAGTATTGGCAGACTCTGATGATGATGGTGGCCGAACAGAGGCACATTTGAGGGGGGGGTGCAGAAGTTGAATCTGATACTGAGGTTGACATTCAGCCATCCCCTCTAGTTCCATCGGAGACAGCCAGTAGGCCTATGCCAATCCATTCCAGTGACCCCTCAAATATTGGACAGGTGGAGGGTGAGACACTCAATCAAGGTAGTGTGGTTACTGTGGATACGGTGACTGTTGACTCTGGCTATAGCCAAAGTGTGGGTGAGGTGCCATGCAGGAAGGTTGCTAGGGGTGCTCAGAGGAGGCCTAATGTCCATCCTCCACCAGATCCAGGTGTGTCTTTCCATGCCACTTGGCATATGTTTAGGGCTGTCTTGAAGGATCAGGCCATTCCAATAGGGCCTCCGAGGAATTGCTAAGGGTTGTAGATGTGGCATAGGCTGACATGCATGACTACCTCCTCCATGTTGCCAATTCAATGGATTGTATGAATGACACATTGGAACAGGTGGTGTCTGTGATGGAATGTCTGCTGGGAGGGGATGGCATCCACATGGACATAGGTCAGCCACATCATCTGATGTTAGCCAATGTGGTCATGTCCAATCATGCTCCCATAGTGGTACTACTTCCACTGCTGCCTCAGTGGGTGAGGTGTCCACACCCAGACAAGGCAGGCCATGGGGCCATGGTCCTGGGCATACTCGTGAGGAGAGCTCAACCAGCAGATGTCAGTCATGTTTAGATAGCAGCAGTGCACCTGACCATGGGCATGGACATGCCCATTGCAACCCCTGGCAGAGTCAGTTCTCATGCTCAGGTAAGATGATAATGAACTGCTACCTCTACCATGCACAGCTCACACCTGTCTGACATACCAAGAAGTAGAGCCAGCACAGAGCTTGGCTATGTTCATGCAGACAGTCACAAACCAATTTCACATGGATTGTCCATACAGACACACACACACACACACACACACACACACACACACACACACACACACACACACACACACACACACACACAAAACAGTTACAGGGTTCAGCTGTGAGGCTTAAAGCTCATTCTGTCTCAGTGACCATTTGAATTTTGTTGTGTCTTTCGGCTTTTCCTGGTTAGGGGTCTCCACAGCGGAACTCCGGTCCACTAATGATTGGCAGTAGATTTTTACATGCCGAGTTGCCAGCCCTGACACACAACCTTCAATGAAGGTACCACCCATTCATGCATGTCTCCACATAGAAGACACTCTAGCTGAGAATCGAACAGGACAATGTCTTACTGTGAGGCGACAATGCTACCGCAGCACCACCACCGCAGTATTCAGTGACCATTTGATACTTTATCCAAATTTCTGCCTGTTTTCCTTTCTTCCTCACATGCACTCCCTTACCTTTTGTTTCAGCCTAGGGTTCCTGCACCCCACCCCCCAACAACACCCTGTGCAAGTGATGATAACTGTAGCATATCCTTGTTTTCTATCTTTTGGATTCAGGGATACATAAGCTTTGTGTCTGATTCATGGGGTGCATAGCTGACGTAGTGCATAGAATATCTGTGTTTGTGATGCTGTTTTTCTACTGCTTTCTTATAGGTTTTTATAATGTGTGCATGCCTCCTACACTCTTATAACATAAAAGGTGGACCAAGCCATAAAAAAGTGGGACAAATGTTGAACAAGAGGGAGACTTTTTAAATATTTTGTTTTTACAAAGTTAGAGACAGTTACTAGAATCAAACAGTTTTTGCATTAGTATTTTTAAGATTTTTTAAGATTTTTTTGAGGGATGTGAAGTCTGTAATTGGAATGTGTGTGTCATTAATTTCTAACTTCTCTTTATAATGATTTGCCAGCACAAAAGTATAAGGCCAAACTGAGGACATTCGGTGACCATTATTACTTTTGAGAGGTATGAATGTGTGACTCTTTTATGCCTGAGGCCTATTACTTGATAGAGGACATGTGTTCACATAAGTCAGTGCTGTCATATCTTGAAGTCATTACTGTAAAAATCAACCACCTTTTACGTATTTACATTAGCAAGTAAGAGTATTCAAGGCTATGCCATTCATTTGTATTCTTACACATTTTTTGTTCTATTCCAGGTTCTGCACTTACCTTGTAAGTCTGGCAGTTGCTACAGTTTTAGTTCTAGGCTGACTCTGGCTGATGCTAGGAGTACACATCCATTAGATGGGTAGGTAAAGGTTGTGAGCATTGCCTGGCATCATCATCATCACCCCCCTTTTCCCATTTACATGGGGTCGGGGTATCATATTAACTGTCGCCAACTCTCTCAATTCAGTGCCACTCTCCTGCCTTCTTCAACACTCATGCCTGACTGTCGCAGATCTTCTTTCACACAATCCATCCACGTCTTTGCTGGACGCCCTCGCTTCCTCTTACCTTCTTCCTGTCTGTCCCAAATCTCCCTCACCAGATTGTCTTCTGCTTTTCTACACATATGCCCATACCATTGTAATCTGTTCTCTTTGATCTTTTCTCCAATCGGAGCTACTTTGGCTTCTGCTCTTATGTCCTCATTTCTTCGTCTGTCCCGCAGTGTGCATCCTACCACCTTTCTCAGGCACTTAATTTCCATCACCTCTAGCTTCTTCAACTGCTCTGCCTTTACTGCCCAGGTTTCCGTACCATACAGTAGTACTAGTCACCCCATTGTCTTGTACACCTTACTTTTCAGCTTCTTTGGCATTCTTCTGTCATATACTACACATGATACTCTATGCCAGTTGGCTGCAGCCCCTCTGAGTCTAGCTTTAACCTCTTCATTCAGACTACCCTTCTTCTCAACCACCCCTCCCAGATACTTGAAGCTGTTTACCTGTTCCACTATCTTCCCTTCTATCTCTATTCTCATCTTCTTCTGATTTCCCCAATCTGCTGCCATTACCACTGTCTTATCTGTGCTTAGTTTCATCCCATGTGCCTTCAGATTTGCATTCCATTCTCCTACCCTTTGCTGAAGTTCTAGATCAGAGTCTGCCTGTACTGCCACATCGTCTGCATACAGCAGCTTTCTTGCTCTGACCCCTCCAACCTGTTTGCTGATGTAGTCCATTACCAGTATGAACAGCAGTGGGCTCAGAGCTGAACCCTGGTGTACACCCACTCCCACTGGGAACCCCTCAGTGAGGCCAAACACTGTTCGCACTTGAGTCACTGGGTCCTTGTACATAGCCTGTACTAATTCTACCAATGTTTCTGGGACTTCAAACCACCGCAGTACTGCCCAGATCAGCTTTCTTGGGACCTTGTCATATGCTTTCTCCAAGTCTAGGAAAGCCCAGTTTGACTCTCTCCTCTTCTCTAGTTTCTTCTCAAGTATCTGTCTCAATGCAAACATTGGGTCAGTTGTGCTGCATCCTGATCTGAATCCGAACTGTTCATCTCCCATATTACATTCTACTATTCTGCGTATCCGTTTATCAATCACCCTCTCCAGAACTTTCATGCAATGTGGTAGGAGTTTGATGCCTCTGTACTGTCCACAGTTGTGGATGTCCCCTTTGTTCTTGTACACTGGCACGAGTATGCTTATTCTCCAGTCATCTGGGATACGCCTTTCTTTCCACACTGCAATTAGTACCCTCAGGAGCCATTTCTCCCCTAGCTCACCCAGCATCTTTATCATATCTGCTGTGACCTCATCTGAGCCTGCTGCTTTCCCTGACTTCATTTTCCTTAGTGCTGCTCTTACTTCTTCTAAGCTGGGCTCCTCGTCTACTCTCATTGTAGGCTGTTTCTGGGGCAGTACTGCTTCTGTGGGGTTTTATTCATTCAGAAGCTGCTGGAAATACTCCTTCCATCTGCCTTTGATGTCCTGTGGGCTGGTAAGCAGGTTGTTGCTGGAATCCCTTATGAAGTGTGTCTGACTATCTTCTTTATCTTTCTGTCTTTGCCTTGCAACCTGGTATAGTTTCTTTGTGCCCCTTACTGAGTCACTTTCCAGAAGCTGATAGAGTGCCTCTGATGCCCTATTCTTTGCTATGGCAACTTCTTTCTTAGTTTCTTTGTTAGCCAACCAGTAGTCCTTCCTAGCTTGGTCAGTCTTTTCAATCTCCCACTTCTTCCTGCACTCCTTCTTTCTTTTGATTACTTCCTGCACTTCTGCATTCCACCACCAGCTTTCCTTATGTACCTTATTTCCATACCTGGCTCGGCCACATATCTTTTCTGTAGTCCTAACACATGCTGTTTTAGGCACTGCCACTCTTCTTCAACTCCACCTATTTCCTCCTCTTCTTGGGGTGCTGGAGCCCTGAGTAATCCCGTGAACTGCTGTACTTTCTCTCCAGTCAACTTCCAGGTCTTCAGCCTGGTCTCTGTTGACCTTAGAGCCTTCTCTGACCACTGCTTGCAGCTGATTGTGGCAACTACTGGTTTATGCTGTGAACCGACTGTTTCACTGGGGATGACTTTGCAATCATGGATTCTACCCCAGTGCCTTTTCCTTACTAGGAGGAAGTCTACCTGAGTTGCATGTTGGCTACTCTTGTATGTGATCTTGTGACTGTCTCTCTTTCTGAACCATGTGTTGGCTACTATCAAGCCATTTGCCAGACAGAAGTCTAGAATGGCTTCTCCTTCTTTATTCCTATTGCTTCACCCATGTGGACCCAGGCAGTCCTCATATCCTGTTCTGTCTGTCCCGATATGTGCATTTAAGTCACCCATTATCAACACCAATTCAGGTTGTCCTGCTTTATCTAGTAGGTCCTGCAACTGCTGTCTGAATGCACTCTTTTCCTCACTATCTCAACCTTGCTGTGGGGCATAGGCTGAGATTATGAATACTGTCCTATCATTACAATGGAGTCTGATTGCCATGAGTCTGTCATTAATTCTGATGATATCCCTCACTGACTTCTGAAGCCTCTGTCTCACCACAATTCCTACACAATTTCTAGCCTGTCCACCACCTGAGTAGTAGAGTCTGGATCCCAAGCCAAGTGGCTTTGTTACACTGCCCTTCCATCTCATCTCTTGGATACATAGGATGTCCAGCCTCCTCCGTATCATCATGTCATCCACTTCTAAGCTGCATCCTGTCAGTGAACCTACATTAAGCGTAGCAATTCTCAGTTCATGTTTGGCAGGTTGGTTGGTTTTATGTCCAGCTTTCACTCAACAGAGCTATCCCAGGTAATCCAGGCTGGGCAACTAGACACCAGCCAGCCAGTAGCCTATTGACCCAGGGCTGCTGGGCTTTTTATGGCGGGCACACACTGGCCAATAGGGGCACATATACCCCTCCCACCATTAGAGTGGGTCCCTGGCATGGGTCAGAGAGTAGGCCGGGTCCTCAACCCACTTATCACCACCTGTTACTATATGTATATGCATAGGATGATGGTTTTAGCCCCTTAGGTTGTGAGTGAATGTGCTATGTGTTGTCTTTTAGCCAACGCCAGGTCATATTGAACATGTCTATCTCTGCTTACACCCACAGCAGCTGCTGGTTCCCCCTCTGACTCCTCACCTGTGTATGGCTGTGGTGACCTTGCCAGTACTGGAGGGATGTGTGGCCCTTCCCCTTGTTGATCCTGCTGAAGCTGTTTTCTCAGGATGTTTTTGTTAAGCATGGCACAGACTGTGATGATTTCAGTACTTGTATGTGGATTGTACAGCAGAACTCCCCCGGATGTATTGAAGCACTGGAACCATGACTTCAGCACCCCAAACACACACTCTATGATATTTCTGGTTTGAGCGTGTACCTCATTATGGCATTCTTCAGTGGTGTGTGTGCATTTCTGATGAGTGTCATCAGCCACGGTTCCAGTGCATAACCTGCATTTCCCAGGAAATTACCCTGTGGGATATCACCTGTAGTGAACATCTGATACAGTTGGGTGTTGTACCAGATATGTGAGTCCTGGTAACTGCTTGGGTTGCCAGCACACACATTCAAGATGATTCCCTTAGCTTTACACATGATTTGGCAGTTAATGGAGTGGAAGCCCTTTCTATTTATATATACCCTTCCCTGTTCCCTGGGTGGTGCTTTGATTTCTATAGTGTACAGTCTACGACACTCAGTACTCCAGGGTAGTTTGCTACAGGGCAGAACTCCTGCATACTTGTGGCCCTGTCCCTAGGAGTAAGGGGAAAATATATGTGGTCACTGGCATGTTGGAGCATAGCATTCAAGAACTGATGTAGAATCCTGGATGTTGATGCCTTTGATGCCCCATCATGTCCCCTGTTGGTCTCTGAATAGTTCCTATAGCTAATTCTGAGTGCTACACATACCTTTGTCTCCACTGGTATTGGTTTCCATCTGCTTGCCATTGGTCTGAGTTGAGGACAACAGAGGTTGCAGAGTTCCTGTAGTGTGTCTGTATCCACCCTGCAGTGCTCTACAACTTCTACCCTATGCAGATTGTGATAAGTTAAATGGGGTCTGAAAACTCTTCTCCTTCTTGGCCTTGGTCTATTAGCAGCAGCAGCAGCAGCAGCAGCAGCAGTATAGACTTGCAGCCCCTAAAATTATTTCTGTGTAGACTTTTTTCTGTGGCTGTATTCCAATAGGTTTTGGAATTCACGTGGAAAACCAGCACCAAGTCTACATGGTTGCTTTATAGCTTGTTGACTAGCTCCTCCATCTTGGGTTGGATGATTGGAATACAATTCAGCTGCTTATGGTGTAATTAGTATACCATAATGTTTACCATTTTTGTGAGGCTCTACACACTGTGTAGAGCTGCTTACTGAATACAAAACAGTGCGCTACCATGTGCCACGACATGCACATGGTTTTAGTGGCTCATGTAGGGTTTATTGAATCTCCATCTATATATAAGAAAGAGCAATAAAGAGCAGGGGCTCTGTATTAGGCTGTTAAAACTCAGCAAGTAAGTTGTACTAAGTGTAGATTATATCACAGTGACAGTTTCCCTGTATCAGTAGATTTTTTTTAATGTAGTCCTAAAGGATTACCTCTCAGAGATATTCTTCAAATTGCTGGCGAGCTTTTCACCTAGTTTCCTGATAGCAACGTGATAATGAATGTGACTAAATTTATTTTTTGTTTAAGGAAGATGAGTAAGGCTCTCATGAAAATTAGTTACCAGCTGTGTAATAGCATCAGACAGAGCTGGACAGTTACACGAGAAAAAGAGATATTTGTGAGCAAATCTATACTGTGTTGCGGGATGACTGATAAGTTAATTGCTACCAGTCTAGGCCGTGTAGTAATAAACATGTGTCTTACCATGCTGTCCAGCTGTAGAGCTAGCTATCGTATGTGTTAATTCAAGTTAATGTAGGACAGGAGTATTGAGACTGTCTTGTGTGTGTGTGTTTTATGTTATAGCAGTGATGATACTAGATATGAGTGTGGCTGTAGGCAGTCCAGCACATGGGAAAGGGATGCTGTCAATCTGCAGATCCAGACAAACTTTTGATTGGTTTGATTGGTTTTGGTCATAGCGTTAGTCACTTGCTTGGGGTCTATATCACGTCATCGAATACACAAGTGTTCGAATGAAGTAATATCGAACTGGGAAGTTCGAAATGCTAGAAGTACGAACACACAGAACAGCGATTTTTTCCTGGGGAAAAAAATCGCTGTTCCAGTACAAAAACAAAAAAAAACACATACACTTTAAACTTATACTAAAGTGAGTGGCTTTGCCCACCACACCGCCATACTCCCCTACTTAAATATACCAACTCCGAGATTGCACCACAGTGGAGGAAATAGCAAAGTTGCAAAAATGGCCCACCGATTTTTTTTCCCTGGGAAAAAAAAGCTGTGTTCCACGGCTTCGCTATTTTCACATTTTGAAATTCCCAGTTCGATATTATGATGTTCGAATACCTGTGCGTTCAACGTCGTGATATAGACTCACTTGCTTGTCCAATCAGAGCTATGTTTTGAGGATGCAACCAAGAAATGTAGCTTCCCTTTATGCCCTCAAAGGCACTTTGCTTGTATTTTTTTTACGCAAACTTGTCTGTTTGAATGTCATCTTTGCTCATGTCTGATTGCTGTATACTAAATGTAGTTATGTATTTTAGCTCAGTCACATAACATTATCTTTTTCTCCAACAATGTAGCATTTTATTGAAATAGCAGTTCTGTTTTAATGTCTAGATTTTAATACTGTTTTCTCTGAGTTGCAGTGACTTGGACTGAGAACAGTAAAGCAAGGAGGGAGTAGGGGTTCAGGGGACATCCCCCCATAATAACATTTGTTTGAAATCGAATGAGTGGTGCATTTGCATGACCAGAATGCTTGAGCATTGTTGTTAAGATCCTTTATTTACTTGTGCAATCATTTTTTTGTGTTGGTGCAGTGACTTTAATGAGATAAAGGTATATGGAGATGATGCTAAGACCTTTAATTGTTTACAAAGGGCTGTGATCTATGATTGCTGGATGGGGGCATCAACACCAATAACAGATGATTTTTTGGTGCAAATTATGTTGATCTAGTATTAGTGGAAATGACATGGCATTTCTCAGCATTCATCCTGTCATCTGCAGTGATGTTTCTCTTGTCATCAGTACCCTGGATCAATTCACAGCGATTATTCACAAAAATTGTGAGACAAATGGACCCAGCACTGAACCCTGTAAAACTATAACATCCACTAACTGCTGGGATAGATGTGATGACCCAACACTGCCAGCCAGTAATCAATGAGCCTCAATCCTCTCCACTGGTACCAGTGAGGGATGTACACTGGGAAGATGACAAGTACACACACAGTATTTCCAGATGCAGCTCTCTGCATCAAGTGCAATTTCCCTTAAGAGCACAAAGAGACCACAGTCAGTCCGAGGCTGGTCTCTCACTCTTTCTCCAGATCCCCAGTAAGACTCCTCACTGGCACAGCTATAGAGTTGAGATCTCAGGTGAGTGACCAAGCCAAGACCTCCAGCACCCTCTCTGTCCAACCAGTGTTTCATGCCCCTGCACAAGTAGCTGACACTCACACTCTTTGAGGTTTAATTTACACACACACACACACACACACACACACACACACACACACACACACACACACACACCTGGGAAAGGCTGGCACAGGTTTACTAGTTATGACCCTTTCTGCCCAGACTATTAGGTAGTTTTTACTGCCACCAGTCACTCCTTATCAGCTACTTTAATACCCTTCCAAGGGTACCCAATATACTGAGTGATATTAATATTAATACAAATGGTAGTTTGACCAACAGCAAGGCTATTAGGAGTGGCCCACACAGTGTCACCAAATAAATATGCAAGTACTCTCAAAACTTAAATATCTGTACACATCAGCCACAATGAAAGGTTTAAATATATTTAATAATAAATAATAAAATAACAAGACAATAATAAAATATACTGTATATTCACAGTGTGATCAGAGTTCAAAACCACAGGAAGTATTTAAAATAACATTGCAGTACAGGGTCACACAAATAAAGAAAAAAACATCTAAACTAAGTTATTGATTGAATCTAAGAGAATTATACTATAACCTCAGAACTTACTAATAGAGCAAGACAGATGTGGTGAATGGTGCTTCTTGTTGTTAGGTCCAAAACAGAATGTAGAATGCTCTGTCTCACTAAGAGACTTCTCAAATTAATATCTCAAATATTACTGCTGGGATAGCTTGCAGAATGACATCACTTCTTGCCGTCTGACTCTATTTCCCAGGCGAACCCCCCCCCACTGCTGGAAGCTGGCAGTATTTAGCATCTACCTGTGAAAATACATAGACCTCAGATCTTTGGCAGATGCTGGAAGTCATAAAACAATTGCATTCCTTCATGCTTTCAAGACTAGTAATTAGTTCACTCTAAAGGCAGTACAGTAGGCTTCTCAGCACAGACTTCATGTCTCTAGCTGCATTGAAAACTGAAAGATACCATCTTTTATTGTGTAGCCCATAAAGTAATTTAATTTCAGCCACGAAGGGGCAGAAAACAGCATAGAAGAGCAGAAGTACAACATGATCACATGCAAACAGAAAAGGACAATATGCACATTATCCCACAAGTCCTGAGCCCCCTGTAGAAGTAGTAGACAGACAGCTACAGGCAGGTAAGTTAGCACACACATACTTACAATGTATAAGCTGCTGAAAGCATCAGTGGTACCTCAGCAGTGAGAAATATATCGGCACTTACTTGCAGCCATGTAACCTGCAGCCATGCAAGACAGAACAGCAGCTGAGAGAGGAGGCATAGCCAGAAGAAACAACAGCTCCAAGAAAAACTTACCAATATGCTTATTTCAGGTACTACACACATACATAACATAAAAAAAAAAACACTTAAAAGGTACCTGTTCAGGTGAACTTGTGGTATTGTACTGACAGAAGAGTCTGAACAGCAGGGGGCAGCAGTAGTGCATAGAGCAGATACATTGTAAACATTCAAAAATAAAATAGAGAGACAAACACACACATAGCCTTCACTAGCGTAACAAGCACAGCAGTGATGTACCTCCATACCCACAGGTAATAGTCACACTGGAGTAGAGTTATATGTAAGGCAAGAACCCCAACTTCAGACAACAGTAGTACTGCAAAAGTACATAGAAAGAAATATCCAGTGGTCAGATAAGTACATCCACAGGATATAGCGCAGACATTCAAAACTCAAATGGTGCTATTGACAATGTCTGATCACAAAATCCAGATATCAGCATAGGTGAATAATTGTTCAAAAGTTGACAGGCATCCATGCACTGCAGCAATCCAGGCAAAAAATTGCCAGCAGTCTTCTAGTCAACTAAGTCACGCAGTGAGGCAACAGTCAGAAGAATACATTATGGCCTCAGTGCACTAAAGTCTCAAACAAGCCATAGCTGAGCAAGGAGCACACATAAGGTAATTTACAGTGGTAGTCCAAACTCCATAAGGTGATGTCTGTCATCCAAGAGGCCAGTATACAGAGAAGGTGGCTGTAAGAGTGTGCATACTTTAAGAATATCAAAACAGATGGGTACAGAAAGGTGGCATACAGTTCCAAAAAGTACCCAATGAAATTGTAGGCGAAAGACATCCACAAAATATTCAACCAACTAACTGCTGTTTTTTATTTTTATTTTCAATTAAAATAACATTTGTATAATATTTTTAAATATCATTTTAAACAACTATATACAATATTTACAATAGCCTGACTTTCAATTATATACACTGTATGTTATTAAATATAGAATTAACAGATCAGTTATCAGAGATACAATATTGATTATTGCAGAGTGTCCAACAAAGATATAACTTTCTTCCAAGGATTATTTACCAATGGCCTAGGATAGATTTGTAGTTCTTTGATTTTTATTTCCATCGATGCAGTTATCTTCAGTAAAGTGTAGAATTCCTCCAAGGATAGGGGTGTATTTGAATTCCTTCTACTGGTTACACATTTTCTAGATATAGCAAGTATTGTCCATAACAAATACATATTTGTCTTATTTAGGTAGGGACCTTCATTTACATTTTGTATAATCAATGCTTTAGTTAAGGTAAAGGATTAATTAAATAAAGCTTGTAAAAAACGATCTATTCCATTCCAATATGATTTAATTTTCTTACATTCATAAAAAATATGAATCCAGTCTACTTTATTTGACTTTTCATACCTCCAGCAAAAAACATTTGTAGTAGCACTAATCTTTTTAATTCTATCTAGTGTTAAAAATGCTCTATGTAAGTATTTCCAGTTAAATATTTTCCAGTACTGTGTGTTAGAGGTATAATTAACTGACAGTAAGATGTTAGTTTTAATTTCTTCTGTTAACTGCAATGACTGACCTTGTGTTAAGACCTGCCAGTATGATGGTTTGGGAATTGTTTTATATGTTATTAACTCTTTATATAGATTTGAAATGGAATTTTTCTTTTCACAACTATTATCTATAAATTCATACAGAAAACATATTAGATTTGGAATATCTTTAATGAGGAATTATTAATTAATCTGCATAAATCTTGAGTTCACATCAGAATGCTTTGTAAAGTTAACCAATCCTGTGCTGGAATATTGTAAGCAGTTTTCATCATATGTATATCTAAAACATTTAATTTATTTACACATTGAAACCAGCATAAGAATCCATTTTGTTCCCAGGAAGTTATTGTTTCCCTATATATTTTGTGAGGAAAGTTCTTAGTGATGGTAAATGGGGTTAAAAGGTCAAACCAAAGTTTTAGATCTATGTTTGCATTGATAAGTTTCCTAAAGGAATTGATGTAATGATTAATCAGTGTTCATAGGTTCATAGTTTAGTACTAAGCTAACCGCCCTTGTGAGCCATTTTAAGCCTAGCCAATTATCCCTTGTGAGACTCAAACCCTGCACCTTGTGTTTGTAAGGCAAACACCTTAGCAATTAAGCCACCCTCCCTGTTGTTTTAGAAGGTTTTGTTATATTATATTGTATACTTATGCATAGTATGTACTAGGGTTTGTTTGATTTGTCTAGTATTAAATTTTTTTTTAACAGATTAAATTCATTTGTTAATATAGTCGTTAATTCTTTCCAGTTGGCAAAATAATTTGGGTTTATCCAGTCTATTGTAGTTTTAAGCACAGATGCTTTTATGTATGTTTCTATTTCTGGGAAGTTCAATCCTTATTTCCAGGGTCTAATGTGATGAGTTAAAGCTACTCTATTCTTTTTGGAATACCATAAAAATTTTATTAAACATGAGTTTATTTCTTTAAGAATGCATCTTTCAGGAATTAACTGTATTGCTAATGGTACATATAATATTTTTTGGCAATACGACCATTTTTATTAATTGCAATCTGTCTTCAAAAGTTAATATAATTTTGTTCCACTTTTCTAAATATATTTTTATTGTTTCAATAATGTTTTTATAATTTATTAATATTGTTTAGTTTATATTTTTGCATAACTTCTTCTTCTTCTTTGGCTTTTTCCCAGTTAGGGTTCACCACAGCGTATCACTTGTCCGCTCATGATTGACAGTGGAGTTTTTCAGTGTCAAGTTGCCAGCCTGGCGCCCAACATTCCACAGAAGGCACACACATGCATGCACTCACACCTAGGGCCAATTTAGAGTGTCCAATCCACCTTTGGGATGTGGGAGGAAACTGGAGCACCCAGAGGAAACCCACGCGACCACAGGGAGGACATGCAGACTCCGCACAAAAGGCACCCCAGCATATTTTTGCATAACACTATTCCTAAATAATTTAGTGTAAGTTCTTGTTTTCCTATAATGAATTTATCTGTAACTTGTAGTTCTTTTTTCTTATTTAAAAATATAAATTTTGATTTTGATCTATTAAAGTGTAGACCTAAAATTTTATAAAATTTCTCCATTACTTCTTCTAGCTCTCCTAAGCACTCTCTGGAGTTTGATAGGGTTAATAAAATATCATCAGCAAAAAACATTATTTTGGATATGTACTGGTCATAGACGTTTATTCCTTTTATTCTTGGATTATTGCATATTATTTCTGCAAGTATTTCTATAGCCAAAGCAAATAAAATAGGAGAAAGGGGGCATCCTTGTTTAGTACCTTTCATTATATGGATAGATTCTGAGACAAAAGGACCTAATTTAATGTAGACTAAGTTATTAATATATATTTTTTTAGTAATAAGGTGAAGGGAGGAGGAAATTTATATAATGCTAAAGTTTTAAATAGATATTCCCAGTCGTGGGAATCAAAGGCTTTTTCTATGTCTAATCCGATTACAAGTGTTTCTCTATCTTTTTTATTCACATAATCTATAAGAGTAAGTATCCTTTTAATATTTTCATGTGTGTGCCTGTTATATAAAAATCCAGTTTGATCATTATTAATTGTCTTTGAAAGTGGGACGGTCATTCTGTAAGCTAGGATTGACATGAATATGTTGTAATTATTATTCAGTAATGATATAGGTCTGTATGAGGTGCAAAGGTCTGATGGTTTATTATCTTTTAGAATTGGTGTTATGAGAGAATATTTCCATGAGGGTGGTATTTTTGCTTCTGACTGGACTTCTAGCAAAGTTTTAGGAAAAAGGGAGATTACTGTTGAAGGGAAGAGTTTGTAAATTTCCGTAATTATACCATCTATCCCTGTAGCTTTGTTAGATTTACTTTCTTTTATCTTGTCAACAATTTCTTTGTATGATATAGGTGTTTGTAGGTCTAGTTTTAAGTTTTCTGGATTTTTTACATTGATAAGGTTTGTATCTAAGTTTATTTGGCTGGTATCTAAATCTTCTTTTTTGAAGTGTTCCATATAATGGAACCGAAATGCTTCAAGGATGTCTCCTATATCTGATACTTTTTTCCCTTTCTTTTCATGATATATACTACTAATGTTATTTGCTTTAGACTGTATTTTAATTCTTGTAGATAAGTTATGTAGATATCTGGGAGAGGTGGCTACTGAGTTTATTTTTAAATTTTCCAAGGCTAGACAAGTTTTGTGCGTTAGAATTTCATTATATTTTTTATTTAATTCCTCTATTTCTTTTTTGACTTCTGGACAATTCTGATTTTTTTTTTTTTTTTTTTTTAGATTTTGCTGTCGAGTCTGGTTTGCAAGTCTAATGATTCAGATTCCCACTCTCTAACTTTGTTTTTGCATCAGCTAAGGGTCTTACCAAATAAATACACTTTTAAAGAGTCCCAAACCATGACTCTACTCATTTCTATTGTATTATTAATTTCAAGAAATAATTGTAATTCTGACAACATCCAGGGTCTGAATTCTTTAATTTTCATGATATATGATGAAATTCTAGTTGAGAGGATTAAAGGTTTAAACTCTATTTGGAGCTTCATTATCAGAGAGTCATGATCTGAGAAGGGGCATGGAACTATTGAGAAGTTGAGGATTTTTGTTTGTAAATCTTGAACTACAAATAATTTGTCTATTCTGGTGTGTGTTCCAAATCTATGGTCTTTATGTGAAAGTAATAAGTATTTATCATCTTTTACTTTAAAAGTATCTATTAAATGAAATGAATCAATCCATCTTTTTAAGGATTTTGAAATAGTTGCTCTGAAAAAATACTTCTTGGTGGTTTCAGAAGCTTCTAAGGTACAATTAAAGTCTCCTCCCAGTATAAGATTTCCTTTATAATTGTTGGAAATAAAATCTAGGTATTTTTAACCGTTCATAGGTTCATAGGTTCATAGGTTCATACTAGGCTATCTGCCCGAGGGCATTTATAAGCCTAGCCCATAGTTTTGTGGCTTACGCCACCCCTTTAGTTTGGAGAAACTATGCCCATTATTTTGCTGTGCCTCTGTCGAGCAGTGACACTGAGGTAACCCCTGGGGTGTATCTGCGATCTCCCATCCATTGGTCAAGATTCCTCTTGAACAGGGCCAGCGAGGTGCTCAGCGTTCCTGCTCCAGTTCCTGGGAACCAATATAGATTAGCTAAGGTCCATATTCTGTTATTAAATTTAATTATAGCAAATGCAAGTAGACCTTCTTTGTCTTCCTATTTATAAATAACTTTTGGAGTGATTATGGTTTTCTTCCAGAGAGCTGATACTCCTTTTGTCTTTATTCTATAGGAGGATTGACCTAAGACTGTATAGTCCTTAGGGTTCCAAATAAAGCTATCATTAGTCTTAAAATGCATTTCCTGGAGAACTACTACTTGTGCCTTATTTAGATTTAAACGCGGTGGTGGTGCTGCGGTAGCGTTGTCACCTCACAATAAGATGTTGTCCTGTTCGATTCTCAGCTAAAGCTTCTTCTGTGTGGAGACATGCGTGAATGGGCGTACCTTCGCTGAAGGTTCTACGTCAGGGCTGGTAACTCGGTACATAAAAGTCTACTGCCAATCATTAGCGGATCGGCGTTCCACTGTGGCAACCCCTAACGGGAAAAAGCCGAAAGATACAACAACAACAAGTAAGTTTGATCTTTTATTTTCATTATTTAAGCCATTAGTATTTAATGATAAGAATGTTAAATCCATTTCAAGTTATTGTTGGAAGAAACATTTTGCTTGTTTTTTTATTTTGATTATAGTAGTTATACCATATTTTCTGATAACATTGAATGTTATTTTTATGTGTGTAAACTTAGAGTGTAATTTAATGTTCTTTCTTATTTAAATACAAGTAGGGTAAAATTCTGGTCAGGCTTTAAAAAAGTACTTCTATAAAACATTAATTCTAAAGTATCAAATACAAGTAAATATGAATTTCCCATTAAACATGGAATGAAAGACATTCCTAATCCAACAGATGAAGATAGATCTATTGGATTATCAGTCCTACCTTTAACCAACAATATCAACAGAGCTCCATATGTAAAATTATTATATGGAGAATTTTCTTAAAAGAGCTATAGAATTCTATATTATTATATGATTATTCTATAATATGTTACATATCAGGGTGGAATGTTAGTACTGTAAACAACTATTATGTTGACTTAGAAAATATCCAATATTTAGTTACCCTTAAGAGATCCCAAATATGTCAGATATGTCATCTTGGATAAATTAAATGCAACAGAGGAGCATACACGAAATAAGCCAACAACAAATAGATTATTACTAAAATAATTTGACTAAAAACTCTGTAAGAGACAATGAAATATGAATTTACTGCAGGTGTACTGTCTTCATTTGCTTTCCCACTCTTCAGCTCACCAACTTCAACTTACACTTATGAAAAGACATGGCTTATTAGCGGTATCCTGACTCTGAGTAGAGGCACCCTACATTCTAGTGTGCAGTGTTTTTACATATTTATAGATTTACAAAGCAGAGTCTAAGAATGAACTATGATCACCCTGACAATTCCCATCCTGCATAGAGCACCTCCTGCTTCCAGAATGGGTAATCACATCAGGTCTAGAATGAATGTATAGGTACCCATATGGTAATCAAGACTTACCTTAGGTAAGTATTAATCAAATAGTATTTAGAGCATCTTAGAGAGTTCTCAGGGCAGTTAGAATGCTCTTAAGCCTCTCCTCCTTTGACCAAAAACAGAGATTTCCCTTCCCTTTCCTTTTTTTCCCTTGTTTTAAATCAGTACTAATAAAAGAAATTCAGCAAGCATAGGTAAACAGAAATAACATTCAGTAGTCCATCTTGTACATAACTCACAATCCATTAAACAAGACAGTGACTAACAGCACTTTAGTAAACATTATAAAGACAAATTAGAAGTAATTTCCTAGCTCTTTAAATTTCCTGATAAAGTAAAAAGTTAACAATAAGCTATTTTAACTAGAAGTGTAAAGCATTTCAATGTTTCCTTGTATGTATACATTTCTACTTATATTGTAGCGTCAATAGCTGTCTTTGAAATCTGTACAAACTTCACTTCTTCAAATCATTCCTTTTTCAATTCAGGTTTTGTGTTGTCAAAACAGCAACAATATTTCAAGGGCACAATTAATATTTAGACTGATGTTTCAAATAAATAACTTGTCAGTTGCCAATTGAGTTAGTTTAGAATGTATGGTTAGTGCAAATATAGCATGTTGCAAAAATAATATGTATTTTTTCGTGTGCTCTAGAGACTGTCATAGGCAAATGGCATGTATATTGTAGCATATACAGAGCAGATAGCTTATGGATTCAGGTTGTTAAAGTAAGTTATGCTTATTAATCAGGCAATTTCATTTAAGTTCACAAGTAATTTGGGGACATTTCAGTTGAGTTTCCAGGAATGTGTAGTCCAATGTGAGTAACTGAGTCCACTTTTCCTCATAAACATATTTCACAATTCATTAAACAAAGCCGAGTCTAACATCTGTCTAATAATCATTATAAAGACAAATAATAGTTATTTCCTAGCTCTTCAAACTTTCTGATATCGCAAAATGTTGACAGTAAGCTATTTTAACTGGAAGACTAAAACATTTCAATACTTCCTTGTGAATATACATTTTTACTTATACTGTAGTGTCAAGAACTGTCTTTGAAATCTATGCATTACTTCATTTCTTTCAAGTCATTCATTTTACAGTTCAGATTATATTTTGTCAAAATGTTAATAGCATTTCAAGGGCACATTTACTATTTAAACTGCTATTTTAAATGAATAGCTATCAGTTGCCAAGTGAGTTTGTACAGAGTGTAAGATAACTGCAAAGATAACATGTTGCAAAAGTAATATGTATCTTTTCATGTGCTCTAGAGACCATCAATTTCAAGTAACATATAAAATGTAACTTTTACAGTACATTCAGCTTGGGGAGTCAGCATGTTAAACTGAGTAATATTTTTTAATCAAGCAGCTTCATTTAAGTGCACATGTAGTTTGGGGACATTTCAGTTGTGTTTCCAGGAATATGTAATCCTATGAGGATAAATCATAAAATATTTACAAATAGTCCTATTATGTATTTATTTTACCTTGCTTAGGTTTTTTTTTCATTTTAATAACTAAACATTACTTTTTCTTATTATTTGTTATCTTTGAGGCTAAATGCAGATCTGAAGTTGTAAATATTTATTTATTCTTTACAGTTAGGACTTCGGTTCCATCCTCTGAACTGATAAGGCCATTTCCCAGCTCGTGGAAGCCAATAACTCTCAGCTAAGAACCTACCCACAATACCTCTCTCCTAGATACTCCAGATCTCATTTGCCGTGTTCCTAGTTAGACGTGTTAGCCATCTCTCTCAAGCTAAGTACTACCCTTTCTTGGGGCAGAGGTTTAGTCCCTTTCTAGAAAAACCTGATTCCCCTTCTGCAGCCTCTTTTAGATCCACTAGGAGTTTTTCTGAGCTAGACCTAGTGCGGGTTATGGACCAGCTTCTGGTAGCTAGGGGATTGCCCATTCCAGCTAGACCTTCTGTCCCCACTGACTCGGAGTCTTCTATCTCTTCTTCTCCTGCTTATCCTCCCCTAGCACCCGCTTCAGTAAATACTGTCTCGGCTTTGACAGCATTGCCTCCCCTGTCGGCACCCATCACCCTTGTGGCATCGGTTAAGATGAAGCCAATGCTTTCTCAGAGCAGTACTTGGACTGTCCGTACCTTGGTACCTAATCCGGCACCTATTTTCTCACTGGCACCATCTATGTCCACGGTTCCGACAGTTCCCAGTACTCTCGTCACCTCTCAACTGGAACTGGGTTTGGGTGCACCTGCTGACAGGTGCTGGATAAGGCCTTTCACTCCGAAGGTTCACAACCAGCTGCAAGGACACCAGTATCAGAACCCCCTGTGAAGGGAACCCCTTCTCCAGAGTCCTCTTCAGAAGATCCCACTGGAGCGCCACCCCGGAAGAAATGGTGCAAGAGGAAGCACCTTGATTCCCCGGAGGAATCTATCACAGAAGACACTGATTGTGATGAAGGGGAAGGGTCCCCTCGTTCTCCCCCAGATGATGTTTCATTCAGAGACATTTTTGAAATCCTCAAACAGTGGGGGGAATGGAAGTCCTCTAACCCTTCTTCTGAGGAATCGGTGTTTCTGCAGGCCTTCCATGCCTGGCCATCTACTTCCTGGATGACCCCACCAGCAGATGATCTTGTTAAACTAATTGTGCAGCATGCCTGGAAGGCCCCGGACAATCTGGAACCTGTTCCCCGGAGGCTGGACAAAATTTTTTCTACACCTGAAGACCAGCCCCACTGGTCCAAGCAGCTGACAGTTGATTCTATGGTCGTGGCGGCGGCCACCAAGAGGGAAATGGTACAAGATAGTTCCACTGTTCATACTCCAAATAGGAAATCCCGGACCATGGCCAGACTAGGGAAGCGGACTTATGCTTCAGCGACCTTCGCCATTCAGTCACAGAATTATCTGGTGCACTTTACTCGCCTCCAAAGAGACCTCATTTCTGAAATGGTTTCCTCTTTGGTGGGGGTACTGCCTGATGAGGTGCGTGACACTGTCGCCTTGCAACTAGCTACCCTTGTATCCATCTCGAACTCCTTGATGTGTTTGATATCTCACACCGCCGAGGGGGCAGCTCGAGCTGCCGCATCTGGTGTTGTCATGAGACGTAATGCTTGGATGCGGTTGTGTGATTTCACAGACCCTTTTAAATCTTCCTTCATTAACATGCTTGTCGATGACTCTGCACTTTTTGAACCCAAGGTACGTGACACACTTGCACGTAGTGGGACAGACGGAAAGACCTTGTCTGCTGTGGGCATATGCTTTTCCAACCCCCAGAGACCCTACTCCAGGAACCAGAGAGGGAGAGATATGGTTCAAGAAATCCCAAGGATCCTTTCATGACAGTCGTGGTGAGCAGTCCCCCCAGGGCAGAGGGGGCCACTCATATGGAAGATGCCCCTTTCGGGGTAGAGGCGGTCCGCATAACCAGGGAGCCAGAGAATCTTTCTCTGGCATACCCTACCAGTGCTCCTGAGCAGCTGCCCAATTGCTTTCCTCTGGAAGCAGTCGGTGGTCGTTTCTCTCTGCATCTACCAGCCTGGCATCTTATTACTACCAATGTTTGGGTGCAGAGAATAATATCCAGAGGCTACCAAATACCTTTTGACCTAACTCCCAGGCCCTTCAAAGGAATTCCCGATGTACCACCCAATCAGAGGGGATTAGCAGCCTTAGAAATAGAAAAACTGCTAAGAAAAAGAGTCATGAAATCAGTCCCACCAGAACAGACGGGATCCAGGTTTTACTCGAGGTTCTTTTTAGTGCCAAAAAAGACAGGGGACTGGAGACCAATCCTGGATCTCAGCCTACTCAACAAATTTATCAAACCTCAAAAATTCTGGATGATCTCAGTGCAGTCCATTCTTCCCTTCCTAGGGAGGGACAGTTGAATGTGTTCTATAGACCTACAGGATGCATACTACCACATAAAGATGGATCACCACTCCCGGCCGGGAGCCAGTCACTACCAGTTCAGTGCACTGCCATTCAGTCTCTCAACAGCCCCCTGAGTGTTCACCAAATGTATGGCAGTTGTGGTAGCTAATCTTCGACTACAAGGATTCCAGGTGTTTCCCTATTTAGACGACTGGCTCCTTACCGCTCCCACCAGGAATCTCCTAGTCCGCAGCCTCTCTTACACTCAAAATCTCGCTCTCTGCTTAGGGATTACAATTAACAAAGACAAATCTCAGATGTCTCCAGTGAAGACACTGGAATTTATTGGAGCTGTCTTCAACACAACATCCTGTCAAGCTTCTCTTCCCCCTCACAGGCTTTTGAAAATATGACACCAAATTCAAGACCTTCTTCCTCACACATTTGTACCAGCACGTCTTGTACTGCAACTCTTGGGCTCCATGGCAGCTGCTGTTACTTTGGTACCACTGGTGAGACTGCACATGAGAATCTTGCAGTGGCTCCTCTCTGCACAATGGTCTTTGTTAACCCACCCACTCAACCACATGATATGCCTTACAAACCGTTGCAAGGAGGAAATGCTATGGTGGATGGAGTCACAAAAGAATCTTTGGTATCAACCATTCTATCTTCCCCAACCCACGGCCACGTTGACCACGGATGCTTCTCTATTAGGGTGGGGGGGACATTTCCAGGGAAAGACTGTCCAAGGCACCTGGACACCCCTCGAGGCCAACTTGCACATAAATGTCCTGGAATTGAGGGCAGTTCTCTTAGCATTGCAAGCATTCCATGCATCCATGTCTTCGGGGTCCATTGCAATTCAGTCAGGCAACATGTCAGTCGTCTGGTATTCAACAAGCAAGGCAGAACCAGATCTTACCCCCTGTGTCAGGAAGCCATGAGGATTTGGCACTGGGTGATAGCTTCCAATCGCTTTCTTATAGCAACGCACATTCCCAGGAGTTCCAACCTTATTGCAGACAATCTGAGCACGAACATCCTGATGCCTCACGAATGGTCCCTCAATCCTGTAATAGCAGCTCGGATCTTCCAACATTGGGGCAAGCCTTGCTGCAGCCTATTTGCTTCCCCCCTGAATTACAAATGCAGGAGCTATTTTGCCTTGATTCCCCCTCAGGGGGAACCACCGAGGGACGCTCTAATGCATGATTGGCCTCCGGGCCTTCTGTATGCCTTTCTCCCATTTCCCCTCATCCCATAATTTCTGCAGAAAGCTCAGAGGTTGAAAAGCAAAGTGATTCTCATTGCTCCCTACTGGCCACGTCAAGTCTGGTTCCCTTTTCTATGGCCTCATCTGATTCACAGCCCGTGGATCCTGGATCATTCCCAGGACCTGTTGTCCCATCCTTAGGGATTGATTCACCTGAACCTGCACAGTCTCAAGCTCACAGCCTGGTTCTTCCACTTCCAGTGATTGCCAGACTGCCTGACATCCCGTCTCCTGTTTGTGAAATTCTTCTGGCCTCACACAAACCTTCCACTAGAAAGGTTTATTCTAGTAAATGGACTAGGTTCTCTATTTGGGCCAAAGACCAGAACTTAGACCCTTTCTCTATGCCTATTCAAAAGATTCTGCAATACCCGACGACACTCCTGCATGCAGGAGCCTCAGCTAGAATGATCACTGTGCATTTAGCAGCTATCGCCAATTTTCATAATGGTCTTGAAAATTCTTCAGTTATGTCACACCACCTATGCAAGATGTTTTTGAAGGGAGTATTACATGTTAAACCTCCTGTCAAGCCTCCCTTAGATCCCTAGGACTTGACTCTGGTGCTTCAATCTCTTACAGGCTCTCCCTTTGAGCCCTTTGATTCATGTGATTTGAAATTTTTGTCTTGGAAAACCATACTTCTAGTAGCACTCACCTCAGTGAGAAGAGTATCTGAGCTGCAGGCCTTGAGTGTCAAGAGTCCTTACTTGATCTTCCACACAGATAGGGTGTCCCTTCGTACTGACGCTTCCTTCTTGCCCAAGGTCATTTCTAGTTTTTCTGTTCATCAATCTATTGACCTGCCGGTTTTCTTCCCAAGGCATTCTAATAGAGGGGAGTACCTTTTGCACATCCTTGATGTGCACTGACAGCTTCGTTGTTATTTGGACAGGGCAAAATCTTTCAGAAAAACAGACCAATTCTTTGTGGCCTTTGTAGGACCCAGATTGGGTAAAACTATTTCCAAAGTGACTTTATCCTCTTGGCTTAGAAACGTCATTACCTTTATCTACCAACAGAATAAGCTGCCCTTACCTTCCAGAATAAAGGCTCATTCTACCAGATCAATGGCTACCTCTATAGCTTTTCATTCCAGAGCCTCTTTGGATGATATATGCATAGCAGCCACGTGGGCAAGACCTCATACCTTCATATCTCAGTACAAATTGGATTTGGCCTCCAGGGGACGAGCATCTTTTGGTTCTATGGTGCTCAGGAATATCCTTCCTTAGGGCCACCCAGGACTCAAGTAGCTGGGGACTCGGTCCCAACTGTAAAGAATAAATAAAGATTTACAATTTCAGACAAAGAAGTTATGTCTTACCATAATGTTCCATCTGACTTGTAGATCTTTATTTATTCTTTACTTCCCGCCCTCCTTCCCCCTGCCTGGACTCCTGGTGGACCTCAGGTACTTCAGGTTAGGTTATCTGCTCAGGCAGAGCCTCCTATTTTTCCTATTACTACATCTTTACCTAGGGCAGGCAAACTTGATCTGGAGTATCTAGGAGAGGACCATTGTGGGTGGGTTCTTAGCTGAGAGTTTTTAGCTTCCGCGAGCTGGGAAATGGCCGTATCAGTTGCGAGGACGGAATCAAGGTCCTAACTGTAAAGAATAAATAAAGATCTGCAACTCAGATGGAACATTATGGTAAGACATAACTTCTTTTTCGCAGGTTCATAGTGTCCTTAGAAACTGCAACAATTGTTTACTGTTGCTATGGCAGCACAAATAGAATGTGAAGAAAGCTTCACTTCTCTTAATCAACAGTACATTTTCCCTCCTTTTTATATATATATATTTGTTAATACTAAAAGGAAATAATTCAAAGGACATATGTACATGAATGGAGCATTTCAGAGTTAATCACGAACATGTCCCCAATCCTAATAAGCATAACAGTGACTATCATTAATCTAATAAATATTGTAATAATTATTTAAGTTCACTATTCCAATTAGTCTACTTTAAAACTAGATTATTTTAGACTATTATTTAACTATGTATAGATAGTGAGTTATTAAATATATACAGACTATATTAGTATAATAAATAGGAGAGAATTTAGAAAGTGAGACAAGATGCAGTTAAAATAAATAATGAGAAAAGAGAGGATAGAGAGAAAGAAAAGAGAAAATACACATATACTATGTATGTTGATTTACAGTATAAATATTTTATGTGCTATATAACCCTCCTTCTGTGAAAGAAAAGTACCCTGTTTTACATATCTGAGGTAGTGTGAAAACTCTCGTGTGTCATCTTTTTTCAAAAAATATAAAGATTCTAGAAGTTAGTTACCTTTGTTTTAAAATTCCAAGAAGTAAAATTGGTCCTTTAAAGTAATGTTAAAACAATTCATATCATAGCAGATGCTTTGAGAGATTTGGCTATAACAGCATCAGTCTTTTGCTTCTTCTTTTTGACATCTGTCCAGACATTTGTTTCTTTTGTTCTCTTGAGAGAAGGTGACATCCAATCCATATCTTCTGGTAAAGTAATCACATTATTAGTTTTAATAAATGAAGAGGCTTCCTCTAAGTCAATAAAAGTCCTCATCTCGTTGGCATACAGTATTCTTATTTTAGCTGGATATGCAAGTTGTGCCTTGATGTTATTTTGTTTCAGAAACTTTATCATTGGCCACACTTTTTTCCTTTGTTCCATTACTCTAGATGAATAGTCGTTATCAAATCTTATCAGGCTCTGTTTATATTTTAGAGGTGCTGTCCCCCAGGCAGATCTTAAAATCAGTTCCTTGTCCAAGTATGAAAGAAATTTGATAATTATTGACCTAGGAGGAGAGTTTGAGTTAGTGGCAGGTTTCCCAAGAGCTCTGTGTGCCCTTTCAATGCCAAAGGAAAGTCCTTCTTTTAAATTTAAAAAGTCAGGGATCCAGCTTGATAAAAAGGAAATAATATCATCACCTTCTGTGTTTTCAGGTAATCCGAAAATCCTGATGTTATTTCTCCTCTCCCTATTTCCATGTCATCTACTTGTTTTGTTTAAGAAGTAGTTCTTTCTGTATTTCCTCTTCCTTAAGTCTGCTTTCTAAGTCATTTAGAGAAACCTCTATTCCTGTTATCCTTGTCTGGAGGTGTTGTAGCATTTCCTTGAGGGTGTCAGCCTGTTTTTGACTGCTTGTTTAAAGATTTTCTAGGTTCTCTTTAAATCATCCATCTTCAAAGACAACTCCTGCAGGGTAGATGTCATCTGTTGTAGTTCCTTCTTTAAGGCAGCATTCTGGTGAGAATTCCTTGAGTTGCTCATTTTAACAAGTGAATATATCTCCAAGCTTTTTGACAGGAAATTATTTGTAAAACTTCACCAATGTTTCTAATTGTGTAAATTAGTCCTTTATCTATAAGATTTTATACTTTGAAAGAAAAAAAATGTTTTTCTGTCTTATTTAACTAGTTATCTGGAGCTCTAAAATACTGCTGCTTTCAGTTAGACATGCAGGCTCTGCCCCTAACTGTTGTTTTTGATGGCATAGGGCACACCCATAGGCAGAAACCAGGCACCCTCATTACATGCAGTGAAAAAATAAGGTAATCCACAGGCATATGAACGGTGGTGGAAGGAAGCAGCATATATCTCCTGCACCAACTAGAAGGTGATGGGAAAAGGGGGTGGTACTCACTGAGCATGAAGCACAGGAATTTCATACTACTCTGGTTGCCCATCCAATAGCTGTCATTAAATTTATCAACAAATGGCACAACCTAACAGGCAACACTGAGGTTATCAAATAAATGGACATCTATAAATCATCAATCACCTTTGTGAAACATGGCTTTGCAAGATAAATGGCTGAGAAAGATTGGAATTTTGTTGACTTTGTTAAACGTGTGCATGGACTGTAAAGCTATACCCCACTTTATATCATCAATGTTTAGGACACTAAAGAGAAAAAAAAAAGAAGTAACTTTTAAGTAAAACAATTCTTATTCATATTTGTGTAAACCATTTTATGACATATAAACTGCTTGTTATATTGTAAAGCAGTTTTGTATAGGGCAGTGATGATGAACCTATGACACGTGTGTCAAAGGTGACACAAGCCACAATGCTTTGGGTGACACGTCAGCGGTCACCAACACCCGCATTACCAAAGATGGTGCTTTTGCATTCATTGCTCATGTGAAGTGCACAGAATTATTTTGTGCCAGGAGCTTTTGACACGCCAAACCCAAAGGGTTCACCATCACTAGTATAGAGTATAGCCAGGTGTATTTTAAAAGTAGGGGTATCTTTCAGTGACTGTTGTATATGTTAAAAATATTAGAGTAAGCAAGTGTTTTTTCTTCATTGTAAGAAATATAGGCTTTACACTATAACAAAATAAGAAAGGCTAGACAAAAAAAATTTTAACTCATTAAAAAGTATGTGGTGTGGAATGTCACACCTCTAGCAGTCTACACACATCTTAGATTTCACAGTATTTTCTGAAAAACAAAGATAAAAAGCATAATATAAACAAATGTTAATATTTTGTGAACAATAAAAGCTATTAACACTACACAAATAGCAATATTATCAGTAAGAATTATTTTTAAAGTGATAATAGTCAGTGCATTCATAGTTTTTCCATAAATATTATAATATATTATAAAACATACAAACCCTCCAAGTTATATTTTTTATTAATCTTTTACAAATAGTCATATCTTAGAAACTGCAAAACCTAGACATATATTGTTAGAACTTTTTTGTTAACCAGAAATAAAATTTTATATGATGATAAGAAATTCCTTTTTGAGTTATTTACAGAAATATGAAAATGTATGCTTAATTGTATAATTAATAATATAATTAAGACTGAATAACTCTAAAGATGGACAACTTACAGTGCAAATATTAAATACAGTTTTCTTCAAGAACATCACCTGATGCCTTGCAACAGTTTGTAAGACACTTGTTTTTTTTTTTTTTTAAATGTTAAGTATATACTGAAATATTGTTTATTTGTAATAATTACTAATGAACAGCTAGCAATATCTCAGATATACTGTGATATAAATGGACATTGATAATGACTGACCTGTCTCCAACCATGGCATTTCACACCATATCCCTCAGTAACATATGGAGCTCCCTGCTATGAAAATATGAACACAAATATGAAAGTATGAATAAGTGACAAATTAATTGATGAAATTCTCTACTGCAGTACATCCTACATTAACAGCCTTAGTGCCATTTGCTTAATAACTGTTTCTACTTTCTAATACTGCCTATTACTAATTGATAAGTCACTTGGTTAATGAAGCCAGGTCCAAAAAAGTTCAGGATGCCATAAGGAGCAATGGGTGTGAATTGGAAGTATACAAAATTACGTTATAGGCTTGAGTGAGTTAATATGATGTGATCTTGGGCTGCTGCAGTGGGGGGAGGGGTGTAAAAGTGTATTGATTATATTATGTGTAAATTAAGATAATAATGTCTAGTGTAATGTCCTTGGCTTAGACTATAAACACGTTTTTTTTTTTTTTGTTTTTGCTTTTTTGTAAGTAAATAATCTTGAAAAATAAGCAAAATGATGAAAATCAAGAAAAATGTTAAATTTCTTGCATCTACAAACATAACATTGTTTTTTTTTTTCCATTAGCAAATGTTTGCAGCTGAGGGCTGCTAGCCAGAGGAATTTTGTATATTGTATTCTGAGTGAAATATATAAAGATTCCTTCATGCATCTATAGAGTTGTTAGTTTTTGTTTTGTTTTTTTCTTATTGCTGACTACATTAACATAGAGCCAAGCTGTCTGCAGGTGCAAACAATTAATCTTAAGAGTTTTGAACATTCTTTGCAGAGGGAAATGCAACATTTAAAGCTACAATGGCAAGCAGTTCACTAAAAAATAATGTCTGAAATTATGAGGAGTGAAGAAGAGATAGTAACCTCCCCATCAGCCTTAATGCTTTAATGCATTTCACAGAACAGTGCACAATTTACTTTTACTTAAATAGTCAAAGGTGCACTTTTTCTTAGGGCTAAAAGTCGATGTTTTCTCTAAGCATGCAAGCTGTTGTTCAAATCTGGATGGAGAGTAGAGCTAAGAAAACAAAAACAGACAGCAATCAGTTTAAGTGGTAACACAGGCTGTAACATGTGCTTTAGCATGGGTAACCTCAGTTTTAGATTAGGTAATGCCTGTTGGTGCAGCTGTCAGTTTGGGGAAATTGTTTCTGTCTGGAGGATTAAACTGCATTTGTTGCAAATATACATAGTTTTATGTATTCGTTCTAAGGTAATAGGGGATGGGTTGTTCTTAAAATATATGTAGTTTTTTGAGGGTTTTCATTAAAGCAAAAAGTTATGAACAATATGATATAAGTTCAAATGGAGGTGAGAAGAAACAACTATGTAAATTATTGGCCTAGCAAACAATGTGTGCATGTAAGACACAAGATGAAAATACACATTCAAAACAACTTGTCATTTAAAATAGGTGGAAAAATTGACTTTTTAATATTATGGATAATCTAGCCATACTAGCTTAAAATGTAAATGGCCTTACAAGTACAGACAATAGGAATTACTATTGTATTATAAATGAAGAGTGCAAATGGCAGTGCTGCAGGAGACAGATTGGAAAAGACATTAGCATGTGAATTTGAAAAAGAAAGAATTTTAGGATGGATACTCTGTAGAATATTAGAGCAAAGAAAAATGGGAGTAATAATATTGATTGCTAGAGGGGCTCCAGCAGTGATAGAAGAGGGAAAAACAATAATGGTAGATCTGTTGTAGTAAGGGGCTACTGCCAAACGGGGAGAGTTACTCTAGCATGTATTTATATTCCAGAAGAAATTACTATTATAGAACTTAAGAAACGTTTGTGAGAAATAATTAACTGTCAGCAGGGAATATTACTTATAGATGATACTAGAACTTGATTTGCAATAATGAGGATATATCAGGGGGACCTACAAGGAAATATGTAACAAAATAGGGTACATTTCAGAATAAATTTATGAAAATATTTGATGTGGAAGACATGAATTCAGTAGTAAGAACTCAGACAAAATTTACCTAGTAATCCCCAAGGTACAGTAATTTGGCTATACTGGATGTCATTTATATTTCACTAGAACATGTGCATTTAATTGAAACTCTGGCACATAGTTGAAACTGTGACACATATCAAAAACTATATCAGATCAGGCACCAATAAAAACTAAGATAAAAAAGCAGTGTAATAAAGTAAAAATGAGACAGTGGTCCTTTTCCAACTACTTATTAAAAAGTCAGGAATTTAATGAAAGGGTAGTGCAAATTATTTGAGAGGTAATAAAGAAAACATATTTTTTTTCAGAAGGGATAACTAGTGAGTAGAAAAAAAATAAAAACTGAGTTAAAAAATAGGGTAGAAACAAAGGAGAAAGATATATGGTTAAGAAGTAATAGGAATAATTTAGAGGGGCTGACAAGGGTTGAGGTATAGCAGAATAAGGGGAATCTCACAGAACAAGAAGAGTTGCAACTGCAAAGCACTAAGAGAAAATGATGGGGCATTTAGATAATATATGTAAGTTCAAAGATTGCTCTTAAGCAACTATTTTTGATAACAACTCCAGAGCACAAAAACTTTTAGAATAACTACTTAGGCAACAGAAAGAAGAAATTGTTTTCACCAAACTTAGGGAGCCTGTGATAAAAAAAAATAATAATAATTATAACCAGATGTCCTATAGCAGTATTAAAGATATTTTGGAAATTGTATGAACATTTGTACAAAGCACAAATGGAAATATTTATGGAAGACTTAATTTTGCGAAGGCTACAGGAAGACAAGGCTCAACAACTAATAGTTAACATAGGAGGAATGAGATAAAACTGTGATGTATAATCAGTTGACAGGGAAGTCTCCAAGAACAGATGGTATTCCCATGGAAGTTTGGAAGTTAGGGGGAAAGAAAGTGAAAAAGATCTAGAAGGTTTTAATAGTATTTTAAAAGGAGGGGAAGCACCAGCTGCTTGGAAGAAAGCTGTTGTGACAGTAATCCCCAAAGAGGGTAAACACCAGTCAAACCCACCTTCATATAGACCAATTTCAATGTTAAACCATGATTACAGAGTGCTTATGTCTATACTACCTAAAGAAATGACAAAAGTGTTACTGAAATTGATAGATATGGATTAATGTGTTTTTGTGGAGATGAGGCAAACATATGACAACATTAATATAACAATGATGATCCAGGGGAAGCAAAATGCAAGAAAATACCACCCTAGTTATCAGTATGTGACCACTACTCATCCTTCACTCTGGTGGGGATCCATACCACACTGTAGTTATCAATATGTGAGCATGGGTCTATATTAGAACATCAAAGTTTCAAAACTTTGAATGTTCTAATATCGATCACTATTCAGCAAAAGCTGAAAATATTGAAGCAACAGAAAACCAAATTTTTTCCTAGGGGAAAGAATTTGGCTGTCTGTTTCTATTGCTTCAGTATTTTCAGCTCTGTGGTAGAAAGTTACAGGTCGGGTTCAGGTAAGTGTGCGATTGAGTATGGGTTAGGTTAGTTAGGGTTAGGGCGTGAGTTAGGTATGTGTGCGATTGTGTGGACATGAGGGTTAGGGCAGGTTAGGTGAGTTAAGGTTAGGGCATGGGTCAGGTAAGTGTGTGATTGTGTGGACATGAGGGTTAGGGCGGGGTAGGTGAGTTAGGATTAGGGCACAGGTGAGATGAGTGTGTGATAGTGATGGACCTTTGGGTTAGGGTTTGGGTTAAGGTAAGTGGATAGTTAGTGGTGTGTGTATATTTTAGTGTAGGGTTAGGTGTAAGATTTTAGGTGTATAGGTGTGGATTGCTGTTTTTTTGCTGTGCTTGTGTTGTGCGTATGTATTTTGGAACAGCAAATTTTTTCCCTAGGAAAAAATTCATTGTTCTGTGTGTTCGATGTTTTCAGATTTTGCTGAATAGAGGTCGATATTAGAACATTCGAAGTTTTGAAACTTCGATGTTCTAATATAGACCCTGTGAGCACTACTCATCCTTCACTCCAGTGGGGGATCCATACTGCAAACTGTAGTTATCAGTATGTGATCATGCCTCATCCTTCACTCCAGTGGGGGATTCATACTGCAAACTGTAGTTATCAGTATGTGATCACTACTCATCCTTCACTCCGGTGGGGGATCCATACCACACACTGTGGTTATCAGTATGTGATCACTACTCATCCTTCACTCCATTGGGGGATCAATACCACACAATGTAGTTATCAGTATGTGATCACTCCTCATCCTTCACTCTGGTGAGGGATCCATACTGCACACTGTAGTTATCAGCATATGATCACTCCTCACCCTTCACTCCAGTGGGGGATCCATACTGCACACTGTAGTTATCAGTATGTGATCACTTGTCATCCTTCATTCCAGTGGGGGATCCATACCGCACACTGTAGTTATCAGTATATGATCACTCCTCATCCTTCACTCCAGTGGGGGATCCATACTGCACACTGTAGTTATCAGTATGTGATCACTCCTCATCCTTCACTCCAGTGGGGGATCCATACTGCAAATTGTAGTTATCAGTGTGTGATCACTACTCATACTTCACTCCGGTGTGGGGTCCATACCTCACACTGTAGTTATCAGTATGTGATCACTCCTCATCCTTCACTCCATTGGGGGATCCATACCACACACTGTAGTTATCAGTATGTGATCACTCCTCATACTTCACTCCGGTGTGGGATCCATACCTCACAGTGTAGTTATCAGTATGTGATCGCTCCTCATCCTTCACTCCAGTGGGGATCCATACCGCACAATGTAGTTATCAGTATGTGATCACTCTTCATCCTTCACTCCAGTGGGGATCCATACCACACACTGTAGTTATCAGAATATGACCACTCCTCATCCTTCACTCCAGTGGGGGATCTATACTGCAAATTGTAGTTATCAGTGTGTAATCACTCCTCATCCTTCACTCCAGTGGGAAATCCATACCTCAAAGTGTAGTTATCAGTATGTGATCACTCCTCATCCTTCACTCCAGTGGGGATCCATACCACACAATGTAGTTATCAGTATGTGATCACTCCTCATCCTTCACTCCGGTGGGGGATCCATAACACACAATGTAGTTATCAGTATGTGATCACTCCTCATCCTTCACTCCAGTGGGAGACCCATACCATATAGTTATCAGTACGTTGACATTCATTACTGTGGTCATATTTTTTTTCCACTGTCCAGTCAGTATTGTAGTACAGGAATTAGTAATATGAACACATCCTGTGGTGTATAACATTCTTCCTTTAGTTGTAAATCTTAGCAATATTTGCATGTTAATGGTGATTTCTGAAGAATGGTAACAGTGGAAGAAGATCTGGATATTTTCTTCAGACTACACTGCCAATGGCACAGCATGAGATATCAACGATTGTTGATGCAGATGTTTGGAAAATCTAACATATTTTCAAGTTTTGAGTAATAATGCTATAACAGAATTGGCAGGAATCCCACAAGTGTGCAGTCATGTGTGCACAGGATGGCATTAAAATGGCACAGAAAGGAAGTGAGTAACATTCACATATTCTGAGCTCTACAGTTTGTTTGTTCCATTAGTTATGAATACTATCAATATTTGTAGATTAAAGGTAATAAATGGCACCCTCAGCATTTGGAACACAATGTTATCTGAATGCTGACATGAATTGCCTTGAGTGTGCAGTGAAACAATCCATATGTGATACATATGCCCTGAGATAGTGAAGATTGCTTATGAAGAGTTATAGAAGAATGACATATTTTGACATCCTCCTATTGATTAAAATGTATAAACTGACTTCATAACAAAAGTATCAGTGCACACTCATGCAGAACTATACAAGTTATATAGAAAAAGAATGAGCAACATGTTTGCATCTTGAACTACATGATTTTGTTTCCCTACAGTAGTAAATATTAGCAATATTGATATAGTAGCAATATTTCAATAATGCTACCCTCAGCATTAGGGAGCAAGGTGGCATATGGAAGTTGGAATGATTTGGCATGCATAAACAGTGCAGCCATCACTTTGTGGTGCTTATGTCTTGAGTCATTTAAAAGTGCTTGTGGTAGGCTATGAACATTATATATACCTTCCATATATTTATTAATTATGCAAATATGAAATGTTCTAGTGTTATGTTAGGAAGGGTTATGCACAACCTACAATTGCTAGTAAAAGGAGATGGGTAACAGTAACACATTTATATATATATATATATATATATATATATATATATATATATATATATATATATATGTTTATTTAAAGTACACATTACTATTAGCAATATTCAGAGATTAAGGTAGTTCAAGAACACTGTTACCCTTAAGCTTATCTTAAAGACCCATTTGCCAAACCAGCTCTCAAGCAGATTTTTAAATTGACAAAGGCTGCAGAAAGCCTTAACGTAGTAAGGTAACATTCACATTATTGGAATTATTTGAGGTGTTTTATCAATGGTATATATTATGTTTTTTAACTGACCCCAGCATCTGTAAATGTCTGTTTGTACAAATACAAATCGAGTTGTTACATCCAAGAATTAGTGTAATGTAGATCTTATATAGGTTAACAAATTTTGCTTCATCTATTATTGGTATGTTTTTCAACAATACTCCAGGCTGTATCATGGCTTTACTTTTAACTACTGCCACATGCTTGTTGAATTTAAAGTTGTGACAGATATAGATTCCCAAATCATTATAAAATGAAAAGTAGGTTTTGGTAAGGTCAGTTTGGAGATCCTGAAATAATACATTGAGAGAGGGTGAAGATATGTGTAAAATGAAATTGCCCACATAAAGTGTTAGATTTATTAAGTGGAGGTCAGCTAGAAGGTGATTAGTGAAGATTGTGAAGACTGTGGTACTCAATACTGAGTCCTGAGATATTCCTGAGGTGATAATATGAGATACTCCTACAGTGACAACCAATAGTGCTGATGCAGTATTTTTGATTTTTTTCTACAAAGTTTGTTTAACAAGGTAATTACAGAACCAGGAAGTAGTATTTGGGCTAAATATGATTTGAGATAAAGTGTTTAGGAGATGGCCATGACTTACAAAGTCAAATATCTTTTAGAAATCAATACAGAGGGCAGCAGTTAATGTTCCTTGATTGGTATCAGTCAGAATGGTGTCAGTTAGAGGTAGGAGGGCAGTAGCATTAATCAGCATTAGTCCAATAGTGTAAGTTAATGATAGGCTGGCAGTAAGAGTGATCAGGATAGTCAGAATTTTATATTCATTTTTTGACCAGGTAAGCAAACCGGACATAAGTGTCTCTTTTCAAGGATGTCCTGGGAGCACTATCTGGTTAAGTGACTTCCTTAGAGTCACATAGTATACAAATGGAGGGAGAAGCAGTCAAACTTTGTACCCATGACAAAATGAAGCAACTTGTTAACAGCTCAGAATGCTAATCATCTGTGCTAACTGCCAGACAGTGGTGCCCATTAACAGTGAGTGCATTGAGAGACAGCATTACTCAGAATGGTGCCGTTTAGTAATAAGACAGCAGTAAGTGTGATCAGCATTACTCAGGATGGTGTCATTTAGTAATAAGACAGCAGTAAGTGTGATTAGCATTACTCAGGATGGTGTAATTCAGTAATAAGACAGCAGTAAGTGTGATCAGCATTACTCAGGATGGTGTCATTCAGTAATAAGACAGCAGTAAGTGTGATCAGCATTGCTCGGGATGGTGTCATTCAGTAATAAGACAGCGGTAAGTGTGATCAGCATTACTCAGGATGGTGTCATTCAGTAATAAGACAGCAGTAAGTGTGATCAGCATTACTCAGGATGGTGTCATTTAGTAATAAGACAGCAGTAAGTGTGATTAGCATTACTCAGGATGGTGTAATTCAGTAATAAGACAGCAGTAAGTGTGATCAGCATTACTCAGGATGGTGTCATTCAGTAATAAGACAGCAGTAAGTGTGATCAGCATTGCTCGGGATGGTGTCATTCAGTAATAAGACAGCGGTAAGTGTGATTAGCATTGCTCAGGATGGTGTCATTCAGTAATAAGACAGCAGTAAGTGTGATCAACATTACTCAGGATGATGCCGTTTAGTAATAAGACAGCAATCAGTGTGTTCAGCATTAGTCAGAATGGTGTCAATGATAAGACAACAGTACGTGTGATTAACATTAGAACTGTCAGTTAGCTATAAGGCAGAAATTAGTGTAATTATAATTAGTCAGAATGATGTCAATGACACAAACTCAATAAGTGTGATCAGCATTTGTCTTGTGTCATTCAATGATAAGACAGTAGTAAGTATAATCAGTATTAGACAGAATGGTGCCATTTAGTGATAAGACAGCAGTAAGTATATTGAATATTGGAATGGTGTCATTTAGTGATAAGACAGTAGTAAGTATATTGAATATTAGAATTATGCCATTTAGTGATAAGACAGTAGTAGATATAATCAGTATTAGAATGGTATCATTTAGTTATAAGACAGTAGTAAGTATAATCAGCATTAGTCAGAATTATGTCATTTTGTGATAAGACACTAGTAAGTATAATCAGTATTAGTCAGAATGGTGTCATTTAGTGTTAAGACAGTAGTAGTTATAATGAGTATTAATCAGAATGGTGTCATTTAGTGATAAGATAGTAGTAAGTATAATCAGTATTAGTCAGAATGGTGTCATTTAGTGATAGGACAGTAGTACGTATTTAGTGATAAGACAGTAGTAGGTATAATCAGTATTAGTCAGAATGGTATCATTTAGAGATAAGACAGTCGTATGTATAGTGAGTATTTGTCAGAATGGTGTCATTTAGTGATAAGTAAGTAGTAAGTATAATCAGTATTAGTCAGAATGATGTAATTTTGTGATAAGACAGTAGTAGGTATAATCAGTATTAGTCAGAATGGTATCATTTAGTGATACAACAGAAGTATGTATAGTGAGTATTAGTCAGAATGGTGTCATTTAGTGATAAGATAGTAGTAAATATAATCAGTATTAGTCAGAATGGTGTCATTTAGTGATAAGATAGTAGTAAGTATAATCAGTATTAGTCAGAATGGTGTCATTTAGTGATAAGATAGTAGTAAGTATGATCGGTATTAGGCAGAATGGTGTAATTTAGTGATAAGACAGTAGTACATATAATGACTGTGCTGCGGTAGCGTTGTCACCTCACAGCAAGACGTTGTCCTATTTGATTCTCAGCTAGAGCGTCTTCTGTGTGGAGGCATACGTGAATGGGCGTGCCTTCGTTGAAGGTTGTGAGTCAGGGCTGGTAACTCGGCATGTAAAAATCCACTACCAAACATTAGCGGACCGGAGTTCCGCTGTGGCAACCCCTAACCGGGATAAGCTGAAAGACACAACAACAAGTCAGAATGGTGCCAGTGATAAAACAACAGTAAGTGTGATTAACATTAGAACTGTGTCAGTTAGCTGTAATGCAGCAATTCGTATAATCAGAATTAGTCAGAATGGTGTCAATGACACAAACTCAGTAAGTGTGATCAGCATTTGTCTTGTGTCATTTAGTGATAAGACAGTAGAAAGTATAATCAGTATTAGTCAGAATGGTGTCATTTAGTGATAAGACAGTAGAAAGTATAATCAGTATTAGTAAGCATGCTGTTATTTAGTGATAAGACAGTAGTACATATAATGGGGTCTATATTACGAGACTGAAATCCCGTTTCCGCGAACACCACAAGACCGACATGTATAGCACGAACTACGGTAATGGTGAACGTTCAAAACCGCAAAACACAAAATGTCGAAGTATCATGGCTGGCCCGTCAGCAGTATAGCTCCGGAAGGTAAGTGTACGATAGTTACGGTCCTTAGGGTTAGGGTGTGGGTTAAGGTAAGTGCATAGATAGGTAATGTATGTAAGGTTTAGTGTAGGGTTAGAAGTAGGGTTTTGTTAGCTGTATGTGTGTGGATTATTTGTTTTGTTTGGGTATATGTCTGTAGGGTAAGTGTGCGATAGTTGCAGACCTTAGGGTTAGGGTGTGGGTAAAGGTAAGTGCATAGACAGTAATGTATGTAAAGTTTAGTGTAGGGTTAGAAGTAGGGTTTGGTTAGTGTATGTACATGCTTCATTTATTATGTTTGGGTATGTCGTATGTAGCGCGCAGTGGTGTTGGCCGACTATGATGGTTCGAGATTTGAAATTTCGCGGTTTTGGGGGTTCGGTGTATTTGTGGTTCACGCTATTTGTGTTGGTGTTGTGGTGTTTGATTATACATTTTTTTGATGTCGTAATATAGACCCCATATAATGAGTATTAGTCAGAATGGTATAATTTAGTGATAAGACAGTAGTAGGTATGTGAGTATTAGTCAGAATGGTGTCATTTAGTGATAAGACTGTAGTAGGTATAATCAGTATTACTCAGAATAGTGTCATTTAGTGATAAGGCAGTAGTAGGTATAGTGAGTATTAGTCAGAATGGTGTCATTTACTGATAAGACAGTAGTAAGTATAATCAGTATTAGTCAGAATGGTGTCATTTAGTGATAAGACAGTAGAAAGTATAATCAGTATTAGTCAGAATGGTGTCATTTAGTGATAAGATGACAGCAAGGGTTATCAACATTACTTGGAATGATTTCAAAAGATTGCAGTAAGAATGCATCATCCTTTGGGGAATCCAAACCTGGACAGTAGGCTGTACCTGTAAAGATAGTCAAAATGATGCATATATACTGCTTTCTTGGGTGATGTTCCTACATGGGCAGCAAGGAATTCAGGCTAAAATCTGAGTGGTTTGCTAGAGAGGTAGATTTAGGATTTCTTATTACTACATTTTATAGGCTGATAGAGAAGTTTGTTGAGTAAGTGACTGATAGAAATGGTGTTGTGCCTGTTAAACGATAAAGTCTTTGCAAGGTTTGGTAAACCAGTAGTATAAAGCATTTAGCCATGGGGTATCACAACTGCAAAGAGTCAGTAAGTTGGGCAATAATGTTTACTGTGATTCCTTGAAGGTGAAATGGAGGTAGGTAATTTCTGAGGGGCTCTGAAATATGCCATTTGCATGGACAATATGATGATTGATGAGTGGGAGAATTATTATGTGAGGTCATTCAGTTATGCAGTGGTCAGCATGATCCAGCATCTTTTCCAATTAGTTAGGTGTCTAGCTTGGCTCTTCAAAAAGGTATGCAGCTATTCTAGTTTCATCAGAGATTTGCATACTGGGGATGACTATCATTTGATTTAGTTTTGTTTCTCCAGCAAGCTCAGTTTTTTTTTTTTTTTTTATTTCTTAAGTTGGTAGAGCTTAGAGGTCATGCTAAGGTTCAGTTTCCCTTATATAGGCAATTAAAGGTTAAGAAGTGTTTGTTTTGGAGGGTTTGGAGTATATGTGTTAAAATGTAACAGGGCAAGTTAGGTAAGCTACTTTCATAGATGGAGCTGTTCATGTTGTTGAAGTCAAAATAGAGGCTGTGGTTTGGTTTTCAGATCTTTGGATCAGTTTTCCCAGATGTGCATAATTGATTGGATTTGAAGGTGTGCACTTTGAGTCCAGGAGAAGGCTAAAGAGCCATACATTCAGAAGTAGTGTGCATCTAGTGGAGAATTTGCAAGGTTTCTTATGTAAAAACCATGTTGATTAGTAAATCACTGAAGGTCAGGTTGCTTGGCCTAGTGGATTTACTAATTAATTCTGTCAGTCCAAGGTAATTGAGATACCCACTGCTGTCATTTTTGGTGGTGCCTATCAGATTGGTATTGAAGTAATTTAAAAGAAGGAGGTTGCTTTTTTATGACAAAAAATGTGTCAAATCATTCTGCGGTTTGGTGAAGATATTGGTGTGGTGAGGCTAGCAGTGAATAGATTATGCAGATGCTACTAATTGAATAAGTACTTAGGATTGCATCAGCTGTCAGCCAGTTAGGCAAATTCATCAATTTTTGATGAGGTTGTTATGAGTGAGCTTATAAGCTGATCTAAGAGCAGGATGAGGTTGACTCTTAAAGTTCTGTTTCCTAGGTGGTCAATATAAATTGACCTGTATAATAGCGACTCACTGTCTATATTCTGAGAATCTATTTTAATCCATGTTACACTCAATGGAAGGCTATCAAGATTATAACAAAAGGACCAGGATTGGATGTCATCTTGTTTGCTGTTAATGCCACGCATATTTATTACGCCAAATCAGAAAGATGACCAGCTAGTTAAGTATTGCAAATCGTTATTAACAAAAGATAAGTTTAGAAGACCTGAATTGACTTCAGTTTTCCCTTCTAAAAGGAGAAGCATCCACTGGATGTGGGCGATAAAGTTTCCATTTAGTGGCTAACTACACTGAAATGTAAGACAGAATTTATGTTTTTTTATGTGACGGTAAAATAACATGTGGGAAAGTTAGAATGTTTGGAAAAATATTAGGTGATTTTTGAAGTTTTTGAGATGTGATTGTCAGGTAGAACAAGGAAGTGTTCGGTGGCTGCGTGGTGGTGAGGATGAGCTGGTAAAAGAACAGCAGTGGTATGATCTCTAATTAAGGTTAATGACACACAATGAGCTGCTAGCAGTATGCATAAAAAAACAGAAGCCTAAATGTGGTGAATGCAGCTACAGATGAAATTAATGGGACTAGGTTGTTATTTCAAAGTATGCTTTAAGTAGGATACAGAGTGTTTTAAAAACAATAAAGGTGTTGGTATGGAGGTGTAGAGTGTGTTGTACTGGAGAATTTCTTAAGGGAAGAGAGTTTGAGGAGGTACAACAATGGATTCTACTGGTTTCATTAAAAGGAAGTGATGAGCAACTTTATTAAAATGTTGTATTGGTATATAGAATTTCGTAATGGGGTGCAGATCTGGCTCTTACTGCTGTTACCACAAGGAGGCAATATGGAGCTGCACTAGACAAAGTGAGTGTTGGAATATAAAGTTACATAAAGTTGATATAGAAACAGTGGGAGTAGGAGTGGGGTACAGCTGGGTGCAAAAGAAGGAAGTAACATAGAGAATGTCATTCCTTGAGGTATTGGAGTCCTCAGCACTGGGACCTTTTTGGATATAATTGTTTCCTGTTGCTGATATGCATTGGCAGAGACATTATTACTATCTGCAAAAATGGAAAAGCATTTCCTCTGTATTTTAAAGAGTCAAAGACAGAATTATTTTGTTAGCTTCTTTCGATAACACAGAGCACACATTAGGGCAGTAAATTTATAAAATTGAAAATATAGGTATGTGTTAATTTAGTACAATTGAATACAGATATATGCTGCTTTAAATATTGTATAATGAATGAAATGATTACAGAAGGATAGATTAGTAGTATATAACACCATCCTTCACATTCTGAAAGTGTATTTTGCAAGTATATTTCAGGTATTAAAGTTCTTTCAAAGAAATGACCAATGCACAGCATGCATTAATTTCATGGCTAACCTTAATAATTTTGAATTTTTTTTTTATGCAAATAATAAGCAGCAGTTTCACAGCACTTTGTAGTCAGCATACACCTTGATATATTATAGTCTCCGTATAATGGCTAATTGTCATTATACAAGTACTCAGTTTTGTTGTGGCTGAAAATCACAGGTATTTTTAGGGTCAGCAGATACATTCAAACAATAGCCTTAGAAATTATAAGCAGGAAGTCTAATTAAATTACTGCAATAGCAGTAGGACAGGAGCTGCAAAACTCAACAACCCAACAGAGTTCAGCCGCACTAACACCTTAAGAAACTGATTTCCGCAATGTAGAAAAATACATGATTGATGGGGCAGGTCAATCAATGTAAAACATGGGGCCGCGGGACTGGGGTGGGGAGAACAAAGTGAAACAGAGCAAGTAAATATATACTAGGACAGAGCAAGAACAAGGAATCCAAGAAAAAGGTGAAAAACAGTCTGAGGCAATGAGTACCAGACAGCCAAAGCATTCAACAAGGTTTAATATGCAAGTACTCCAAAGAAAGGAAAATATGTATTAATTAATGTATGCAGTTCTGTAGGGAAAGTATTGAAGAGTGTACTCTAATCAAGTTGAATAGCATAAAACACTATTAGTAAGTACCTTAGGAACCAGGAGTTTTGCAGCCAAAAATATACATTGGTTTCCTGTTTTGTATGTGTTTTTCAATTGTATGCATTTAAAACTTTTGGGGTTGATGTTGTGAATGTCAATCAAGTGGATCAGAAATGTAATGTCATAAAATTATATATATATATATATATATATATATATATATATATATATATATATATGGGTCTTCCTCTGTTTATCGAAAACTCACATTTTCGAAAAACAGAAGATTAAGCCCACTTTAACGAAAGTGCATGTAAACAAAAGTGCACTTTTGTGAAAGCCGATTCACTGAATCGGCAAAAACAATAAACAGTAAAAACACATTTTTGCCAGGGGGCAAGCCCTCCTGCACCCCTATGTGGGGGCAGTTCCCCCCACACACCCGCTACTTAAATATACTAACTCCAAATCACACTACAGTGGGGAAAAGGATATTTTTCCTTATCCCCACTGTACCTTGCTTCGGTGAATTGGCTTTCACGAAAGTGCACTTTCGTTTAGGTGCACTTTTGCTAAAGTGGTCTTGATCTTCTTTTTTCCGAAAATGTGAGTTTTCAATAAACAGAAGTAGACCCATATATATATATATATATATATATATATATATATATATATATATATATATATATATATATATATATATATATATATATGTATATATATATATTTAATATATATATATTTACGGTGGGGGATAGTTACATACCTCTCAAGTGTACCTCATTACGAGGAACGTACCTCATTTGGGGTCTTAAAAAGTTCATGTTCCTCAAAGTTCCCTCAAAGTTCCACATTGAAAGATTCTGTCACACATTCAGTATTAGTAATTTTTTTAAGTTAAATCCATTGTAAACAGAAATGGATCATATTCATTCATTAAAAGATCACCTTTATAAGTAAAACCAGCATATTTTAACCATCCTATGGCCTTCCTAGTTGAAGTTGTTAGTAAGCCATTAGTATGTGTTCCACATTTTGCCCATTTGTTCCACATTATGAGGGCTAGTGTTCCTCATTTTGGACATGGAAGGTTAAGAGCTATGGATAGTTATCACAACTCAGCCAGTTTAAGACCCAGGAGCTTTCAGTCAAATATGTATTTATTTACTTGTTTGTCTGTCACGTGACTCCTTCCAGTGTGTGATGTAGTCCTGAGTATGGGTGATGAGAGGGTCAAGGTTAGCACAGTTCAACAAGCTTAGAGACCAGAAATTGTATAGTTAAGGCATTATTTATTTATTTACGTATTTATCTGGCAAATTAGTTATCCCAGGGGATGATACAGCCCGGAGTATGAGGGGAGGGCAGCACTGCCCAGTCAGTTTAGGTACCAGAAGTTTTGATCTAGAAGGTCTGTTAACAACTGCCTAGTTTTGCCTGCAGTTGTGTTTTTTGTTTGAATCTGGATGGATCCCCTGTGCTTGGAGTGCGATATCTGGATTTTAACAAGTGAGGTTTAGGGTCATAGGTTCATAGGATGATACTAGGCTATTGGCCCAGAGGCCCTTATAAGCCTAGCCAAGAATTTTACCCATGTTCCTGGGCCTGGCAAATGATTGCAACCCACCTACAACTTTATCTTCCCTCTCTGCATGGGGTGAGATGTTTGCATCGTTGATACAACAATTCAGCCATGTTTCAGAAGTGGCCTCATCTATTCCTACTGCTGTGTGCTAACTGAGCTACACATGCTACATGCAGTTCTGCAAAATGAGCAAGGACAAATACATCTCACTGTTTATTAGCAATATATCTAATATTACAGCATGATCTTGCAAGTATCTGAGTCAGCCTCCATATGCCGTGTGCCACATAAAAGTACATATTAAATACATACAGCTATGTACACAGACATGTTTGCACATACACACAGATACACCTATCTGTATTATCTGTATCTATAATATATGTGTGTATGTATGTATGTATGTGTATATATATATATATATATATATATATATATATATATATATATATATGTATATATGTATATGTATATATATGTATGTATATATATATATATATATATATATATATATATATATATATATATATATATACATATATATATATATATATATATATATATATATATATATATGTGTGTGTGTGTGTGTGTGTGTAATGCATTCTGTTTTTTTTAGACAAGGTCTGTTAAAATGGGTGAGCGACAGTCACTTGCCGGGATGTACACCAGAGTATTTGACAGAGGTTTAAATTAAGAGAGGCTAAGAGCACTGTGCAGGAATAACTACATTGATTATTTGATTTCAGTGATGAAAGCTGACGTGAATTTTTAGACTGCATTGCCAAAATTAAATGCATCTTCTTAATTACTCTTGCCTCAGAAATTCAATGCAATCTTGTTGTGGCAAGCTGTCAAGGATATAGGTAGTAAAAAACATTCAATTCTGCAGTGAAGGTGATTTTGCAAAGTATGAAGGAAACGTTCTTTTATTGTTTCGTGTGTTTTTGAAGTGTATCGGTGTATGTGAAGTGCAACTGCACATATTCACAAAGCAGTTAGAAGAAAATTATTATTAAGTTTGGTGTAAGTTGCTTGATAAAAAATGTGAGTCGCATATTCATTTAAAACTATCAGTGGAAGGAAACAGTTTGTCCCTGAGATATACCCGCATTTTGCCACTTGTACTGTTCTGTCACTCTCCTGCCATTCGCATTTAGTTTTGTCAGTTGTCCATTCTGTTGAAATTGATTCCTGTTTCATTGATCCATACTATTATATTAGTAGTATTAGTATTAGTATTAGTATTATTTCTAATGTAATTTGCATTGTATTGGATTATATTGTATTTGCATTGTACTGTATGTGGAGCTTTTCTCCCCAGGCCTCTGCTGAAAACAGGTTCTGTAGACCCAGTCAGACCAACCCGGTAAACAAATATCAAATAAAATAAAATATATGATATTATTAATTAATTTGAGAAGTTATGAGATTCTGTTTGTGGTAAGTTTGTATTTGCATTTACCTGTGATGTTCTTTCGTGTTACACTGTTGCAGTCATCACATTTGGGTTATCTGCCTGCAGGTAGCCCTCAGCTGGCCTGAATACCAGAGTCTTGGATTCCTGCATTGGATGCTGTCTCTTCTTCCATAATGTCAGGTCGTCAGGGGTATGAAACATGCAGCCGACGCCATTACATCAGTCTTTCTTGCCGCCAACTCCTGAAATTTTCGTTTTCGAGTTTCAGAACCAAAATCTTCAAAAAAGATAAGTACCCCATTGGGGATCTTTTTTCTTGCTCCAACGGATGTCAGCAAAAGTTAACAATTGTCTTACCTGTGGAAAGCAAATACCTCATAAATATTTTCATTCGTACTGCATTCCTTGCTTAGGCCCAGACCACGACGTCCCTCGCTGTCAGTTTTGTGCCTTGTTCAACCCCCGAACTATTCGTCATTGGGCTATCTTTGCAGCAAATTATTTTGGTACTCTGTATCAGTACTCTGAAATGGCTTTGTTAAGCCATCTGACTACCGATCTTCCGAAAAAACATAAAGATAAAGACAGAGACAGACCGGATAGGTCCAAAACTGCCAGTCCTCCAGTACTCAGTGAGGTACTTTCTCAGCCCCTGATACCCGCTACCTCAGATTCACAGGCCTCTACTGAGATCCATTGATGCTTCTTCGACTATGGAACCTGCGGATGTCTCTATCTTGGATGGGTCTGGAGCCACTGTGCAGGCACCGGCTTCTGAGGATGTATTCAGGCCTACAGACTTGCATTTTAAACTGACACCATCTTCTTCATCCAGGCCTAAAACTCGATCCATGCCTAGACATGCCCAGGCCCATATGCCTAAAAACAAATGCTTAGAATGGCTGAAAGAGACCTAGAACTGATTTTCCTTCTGATTCTTCTGATCAGGATTCTGATATTTCTGTTTATGAGGATTCTGATGTTACTCTGACTCAAAAAGAGGCTTAGAGAATTCTTACTCTTCCTTAACACAGGCCTTTAGCTATCCCTTCTGTTCTGGACATTGTAGATGATGACAGTTATTACAGAGTACCTGACTCTCACAAGTTCCTGTTCAAGAATCCTACTGCAGAACCAGAGACCATTTCCCAAGGACCCTTTGGCCATTAGGGCTTTAAATTGCCAGCTTCATATGTTAAAGTACCAGCAGCATATTATGGGACTACTTAAACAGAAAATGATGTTGATTCCCGACGGTGCTGAACACAAAGAATTACAGGATTTAATGCATTCTGCAGAACAAGTTGGTAAACATACTTTGCAATGTGGTATTGACTCTTTAGAAGCATCTTGCAGGGCTGCTGTCACTGGGTCTGTACTTAGAAGGCATGCTTAGCTTAAGGAACAAAACTTGCCAGATCATGTAAAAGCTAAATTACTGGATGCTGCCTTAAACCAAGACCGCCTGTTTGGCAACAAAGCAGAAGTCCTCAAAAGGATGGAGGAAAAAGCTAAATCTATGCAAACTGTTAAAGATTTCCTACAAGTACAGCCTCCCAGATTTAGTAGGCATTGGCCTTCAAAGAATTGGTCCTTTCTAGTTTCTTTCAGGCCTTCTCAGTCCGAACCCAGGAACAGCAGACCACCCATGTTACAGTCTCAGGCTGCGCACAGGCCTAAGGAGTGGGGGGCTACCACTTCCAAAGCAGGGAGTAGTAAGCCACCCCCCCTACGGAAAAATGGCACAATGACTTACCCCTAGCCCTTCCAAGCCCTGCTCAACTGCCTGCACCCTTAGGAGGAAAACTCGCCCTGCATGCAAAAAACTGGGAACTCATCACTCAGGACAAATGGGTTTTAAATATAGTTTCCCAAGGATACAGATTCCACTTCCACACCCTACCAACACCAAACAGTTGGCCAGACCTACCCCCAAATCAGTGGGCAGAGGCCCAACAGCAGGTTTTCTCTCTTCTAAGTATCAGGGCTATTCAACTTGTCCCAGCAGAACAAAGGGGACAAGGGTTTTATTCAAGACATTTCCTGGTACCCAGAAAAGACAGCTCCTGGCATCCTATCCTGGACCTCTCTATTCTAAACACCTTCCTGTTAATCCCAAAATTCAAAATGCTAACACTTCAACAGCTGCTTCCAATGCTAGGCAAAGATAGCTGGTTGGCAACCTTAGAATTAAAGGAAGCTTACCTGCACATTCTAATAAAGGAATCTTGCAGGAAATACCTACTCTTCAGGGCAGGCTTCATGCACTATCAGTTCTCTGCACCCAGGGTATTCACAAAGTGCCTAGTTCCAGCTATTGCATTTTGCAGACAGAGAAATATTCAGATATACCCATACTTGGACAATTGTCTGATTCAGGCAGAAAGCCAGGACTTGCTATTAAAACATCTGGCATTCGTAAAAAAACTTCTAGCCTCACTGGGGTACACCATAAATGAAAATAAATCTCACCTAGTACCCTGACAACAGATTGTATTCCTGGGAGCAAGCTTGAACACAACTTCCCAGATGGCTTTCCTCACTCTGAGAAACAAGTTTAATTGACAACCTACTTCAAACTTTTGGCCACAAAGCCCCAACTATCTGCAAGGAAAATTCTGCAAGCCTTGGAGTTCATGGCCTCTTGCATTCTACTAATTCCATATGCAAGACTGCATATGAGGAAACTACAATGGTATCTAAAAAACCTATGGAGTCAACATTCTCAGGACCTGGAATCAATGATTCCTATAATTCCTTGTATAAAGATAGAGTTCCTTTGGTGGGCAGAGGCCTGCTACCACAACAAGGAGCTCCCTTTCACTCTACCCCCTGCCGCCCAAACCCTAACAACAAATGCATCAGACTATGCATGGGGGGCTCACTTGGCAGGGCAGTGCATTCAGGGCAAATGGAACCCGAGACAGATGCACCCGCATATCACCCAAAAATAAATGTTAGCTGTACAGAATTCCCTGACAGCCTTCAAAGACCGCATCCTTCCAGGAAAATTATTGGTAAAGACAGACAACACCACAGTTATGTGGTACATAAACAAGCAGGGGGGAAACCACTTGTAGCCTCTCTGCAGACTAGCCATGGTTCTGTGGAACACAGCCTTAAGCTACCAAGTGCACCTACAAGCTCAATTCCTGCCAGGCAAGCTCAATTCACTGGCAGATGACCTAAGCAGAAATCTCATGGACCCACACGAATGGAAACTGGAACCAAAAATATTCAACCTGTCGAGGAACAAATGGGGGACTCCAGAGGAAGACCTGTTTGCCTCCCCTCAGAATTACCAATTGGACAAATTCTGCACAAGGACTTCCCACAGTCAAGTTTGGAAAGTGGATGCCCTGTCCTTTACCCATTATTTACACGTTCCCACACTGTGGAAAGTATCACATATAATTCCCCTCCACAAAGGTGGACCCTCCGCAGAACTAACCAATTACCGCCCCATAGTTATTCTCTCTCCACTCTCCAAAATACTAGAGAGATGCATACACTCTCAGGTCTCAGACTACCTCCTTACTAACAACCTCCTTTCCAGTACTCAGCATGGTTTCTGACCAAACCATAGCACCACCACTGCCTTACTCTCCTGTACTAACACTATCCTTCAGCATAAAAACAATGGCTATCTCTCCTCTGCTACTTTCCTAGACCTATCTAAAGCATTTGACATGGTCCCACACGAACAACTTATCTCTGTCCTCAATAACCTATCCTTCTCACAATCAGTCACCAACTAGTTTCAGAGTTACCTGTCTGACCTCCAACAATCCGTTGTATGGCAGAATGACATATCTCCCCAACTACCTGTCTCCATAGGGGTTCCCCAAGAATCCATCCTTGGACCCCTACTCTTCTCTGTTTACACCAATAATCTAGCCTCTGCCACCAAACATGGCACACTCATACAATACGCAGATGACTCGACCATCATCTGCTCAGCCCAGTCCCTACCCAAACTGCAAAAAGTCACACAGGAAGCCTTTTCCTCTGTTGAAACATGGTTATCCAATGCCCAATTAATGCTCAACCCAAACAAAACTAAACTACTCATCTTCCAACCCACCAAACATACTCAAAACAACTCTCACTTTAACATCACAGCAAAAGACAACACCACTATATACCCAACTGAACACACCAAATTGCTAGGAGTGGAAATAGACAATAAACTAAAATTTGACATTCACATATCCATGACCATAAAAAAGTCCACAAAAACTAGGAGCGTTATACAGAAATAAGCAATTTCTCACCAAAGCAGCAAAGATTTCAATAGCAAATTCCCACCTTATCTCCACCCTACTTTATGCCTCTCCAATATATACCAACCTAAGGCAATGTGATCTAAACAAGCTAGAGACCTGCTACAACAAAATCACCAAATTCGCCACAGGGGCATCCTACCGTAGTCACCAATGTCTCTCACTTGCTGAACTGGGCTGGCTTGAACTACCTCACCTACTTCAGTGGTATCAACTCTCACTCACCCACAAACTAGTAAACTGTCCACTAAATGTCCCATCCCTCCAGAATCCACTCCAACCCTATCGCACCACCAGACCACTAAGATCCAGCAACAAAAATCACTTGCAGATCACTAAAGCCAATAACTCTGCTGGTGAAGCACTATTCTCTTGTGCCATAGCCAAATTATGGAACTCACTCCCACCCACAATTACCTCCATACCATCATGCACCCACTTCAAAACTTTACTAAAAGCGCACCTAAAAACATGCTGGCTATGCCCTTGCAACTCCCACTCTAATATCATCCACCCCATCCAACCACTACCTTTCTTTCCACTCCACTAACTACCTTGATTATAGCAAGCTCAGATGCTCATAAGCCTAGAACTTGTTATACAGCAGGAACTTCTCATTGTAACATTTGTTAATGTCTGTTATGTACTTCACAGATAAAGATTCTAGTTATCTACTGATGCACTATGTTCTTCATCTGTAAATATGTTGTAAGTAATTGCTATGTTAAATTGTTAATCGCTATGTAATCCAATGTAACTACTGTCTGTTTATTTTACTGTGGAGCTTTTCTCCCCGGGCCTCTGCTGAAAATGGACCTATGTCCAGTCGGACACTCCCGGTCAACAAATTTAAATAAATAAATAAATAAATAAAATATTTACCTGGGAAAGCCTCTCAGTTTATGCCCCCCCCCCCCTGCCTCTCCTCTCAAAGGTTCTGCTAAAGATCAAACAGGACAAGCCAAGGACTATACTGATTGCACCAGACTGGCCATGACAGCACTGGTACCCCCCTTGCACAGTATGACACTGCTGGAACAATGGCACCTGCCTCAGACCCCTTCCCTGCTGTCCCAGTAGGCAGACCAGATTCTGCACCCTCAGCTTCAAACCCTGAACCTTGCAGCCTGGCTAATTCCTTGAGCTCTCCAATAGCATCCCTCAGTAAGCAGGTGCTAGATGTCATTCTGGAGGCAAGGAGGCCTAGTACTAGAAAATCCTATGCTGAAAAGTGGAAATGATACTGTTCCTGGAGCCAGACTCAGGGGATGGGCACAACGGTGCCCAGCTTACCTCATATTCTTCAGTACTTAACAGAGATGCTCCACAAGGGCCTATCCTTCTCGTCAATTAAAATTCATGCCTCTGCCATTTCAGCACATTATAATACTGAGCCACCCCTCTTCTCCCCCCCCTGCTAAAGCAATTCCTTAGAGCGGCCAAAAACGTAAGACCCCCCAGGAGATCCCCTACCCCAGCCTGAGATCTTAACTTTGTATTGGAAAAGCTCACTCTCCCTCCCTTTGAGCCAGTTGCAACTGCAGAGTTGAAATTCCTTTCTTGGAAAACAGCCTTCCTCCTAGCCATCACTTCAGCAAGAAGAGTGTCTGAATTACAGGTCCTCATGGCAGTGGAACCCTTCATTATCTTCCATGCAGGCAGGGTTTCCCATAGGACTAATCCTTCCTTTATGCCCAAGGTGGTGTCTAGTGTGTCCCCAAATCAGTTCATTCATCTGCCTGCTGTTTTCCCTAATCCACAAAACAAAGGAGAACGAATACTGCACTCTCTAGACGTGCACAGACAACTTAGATTTTATTTGTACAGGACTAAGCCTCTCAGAAAATCTGAACAGCTTCTAGTTGGCTTTGCTGCAGGGGCAGAGGGGAAGGCCATTTCAAAGCAAACCATTTCTAAATGGATAGCCCATTGCATTCATTTCTGCTACAAGCACCATGGAAAACCTACCCCACAGGGGATAAGATCACATTCCACCAGGGCTGCATCTACCTCTGCAGCCTTTCTCAGAGGAGTCCCTACCACGGACATCCTAGAAGCTGCTACCTGGAGCTCTGTACATACCTTCACCAAGCATTACCACATGCCTATTTTTTCTAAATCCAGAGCTGGTTTTGCCTCTGCAGTCTTGCAGGGCTTAATAGCTGGCCCTAATGCTCTCTAACTTCCTCCTCCCTTCCTTAGCTTTTGGAATCAACACAAATGCGATGACTGCAACAGTGAAACATGAAGAACATAGTACAGTTGTGTACACTTACCATAAATGTAGATGTTCGAGTGTATATACTGTTGCAGTCCAGGTTATCCTCCCTCCTGCCCCCTGACTTCTCTTGGCTCTACCTTTCCTTCTTGTTTAGTGTATTTAAGTTTTCTCATGTATTTGCTTTTTGATGGGGGTGTACCATAACATATAATTGCTTCCCATTGTGGGGGCACCTGACATCTGGGGCAAGAACAACTGATGTAATGGCGTCGACTGCATATTTTATACCCCTGACAACCTGACGTCATGGAAGAAGAGACAGCATCCGATGCAGGAATCCAAGACTCTGATATTCAGGCTGGCTGAGGGCTACCTACAGGCAGATAACCCAAATGTGATGACTGCAATAGTGAATACACTCAAACATCTACATTTATGGTAAGTGTACAGAACTGTGCTTTCTTTATGTATTTAGCTGTGTATGCATGTAGATGAATGTATTATTTATTTATTTACATTTGTTGACTGGGAGTGTCTGACTGGACGTAGGTCCATTTTCAGCGGAGGCCCGGGGAGAAAAGCTGCACAGTTAAAATAAACAGACAGTAGTTACATTGGATTATATAGTGATTAACAATATAACACAGCAATTACTTACAACATATTTACAGATGAAGAACATAGTACATCAGTAGACAACTAGAATCTTTATCTGTGAAGTACATAACAGACATTAACAAATGTTACAATAAGAAGTTCCTGCTGTATAATAAGTACTAGGCTTATGAGCATCTGAGCTTGCTATAATCAAGGTAGTTAGTGGAGTGGAAAGAAAGGTAGTGGTTGGATGGGGTGGGTGATTTTTAGAGTGCGAGTTGCAAGGGCATAGCCAGCATGTTTTTAGTTGCGCTTTTAGTAAAGTTTTGAAGTGGGTGCATGATGATACGAAGGTAATTGTGGGTGGGAGGGAGTTCCATAATTTGGCTATGGTGCAAGAGAATAGTGCTTCACCAGCAGAGTTATTGGCTTTAGTGATCTGCAAGTGATTTTTGTTGCTGGATCTTAGTGGTCTGGTGGCGCGATAGGGTTGGAGTAGATTCTGGAGGGATGGGACACTTAGTGGATGGTTTACTAGTTTGTGGGCGAGTGAGAGTTGATACCATTGAAGGAGGTGAGGGAGTTCAATCCAGCCCAGTTCAGCAAGTGAGAGACAGTGGTGACTACGGTAGGATGCCCCTGTGGCGAATTTGGCGATTTTGTTGTAGCAGGTCTCTAGCTTGTTTAGATCGCATTGCCGTAGGTTGGTATATATTGGAGAGGCATAAAGTAGGGTGGAGATAAGTTGGGAATTTGCTATTGAAATCGTTGCTGCTTTGGTGAGAAGTTGCTTATTTCTGTATATCGCTCCTAGTTTTTTTGTGGACTTTTTTTATGGTCATGGATATATGAATGTCAAATTTTAGTTTATTGTCTATTTCCACTCCTAGCAATTTGGTGTGTTCAGTTGGGTACATAGTGGTGTTGTCTTTTGCTGTGATGGTAAAGTGAGAGTTGCTTTGAGTATGTTTGGTGGGTTGGAAGATGAGTAGTTTAGTTTTGTGTGGGTCTACTTTGTATGAATCTACTTTGTGTGTACGCGTGAGACATATTGTGGAAATGTGTGTGTGTGTGTGTGTGTGTGTGTGTGTGTGTGTGTGTGTGTGTGTGTGTGTGTGTGTGTGTGTGTGTGTGCGTGTGTGTGTGTGTGTGTGTGTGTGTGTGTGTGTGTGTGTGTGTGTGTGTGTGTGTGTGTGTGTGTGTGTGTGTGTATGTGTAGTTGAATGCATGTGCACCAGTGCTTAACTACATTTAAGCTTTTTTAAAACAGCGTAGTTTATGAAGTATTTTCTTATCCTCACTATTGTGCAATCTTAGTATATATAAAGTAACAAGGTTATAGATACAGGAGGACCTGCCCCAGTACAAAAACACATTTTTTATGATACAATTAGAATGAAACTTCATTAATGACGTTTTGAAATAAATGTGATGTGATTAAAGTAAGCACTAGTAATTGCTTATGTAATTCTCCTTCCACATCTATACCTCACTGCTCTATCTGTGCAAATCTTCTTGACTATACCCATGATTCTGTTCCTCATCACCCATTTACAGAAACTATTCAATGCATTCACAACCCTTTCTATGAAAAATTTCTTCCTCAGTTTCAGACCAAATCCATCAGCCTGTAGCTGATCTTACCTTCTGTTTCCTCTGTCCTTCCCCTTACGCTATACTCCCTCACACCCCACATCAAGATGCTACCCACCCAGATAATGTTCCCACTACCCCTTGTTTCTAGATTATCTATCCCACTTGCTTCCAAATTATAGAATGCTAACCTTTCTTCATAATGTAAATATTCCATTCCACTTAGCATTCTTGTCACCTTCATCTGTACAATCTCCAATAGACTAGTCTACCTGACTCTCTATTGTCTGCAGGACTGCACTGAGTATAGGCCTTATCACTACTCTGTAGCATAACAGAAGGACCTATGGCAATATGGCTTCTGTTCCTTCCAGGATTCAGTCTAGCAGCCAGCTGACTTTCAGTGTATCTTCTTCACTGTTTGTGTGGTAGTCAGTTATTTATACACCCAAGTCTTGCTGTCTTTTCTAGTGCACTGCCCCAGTGCATACCGGTCTTGCATTTTATGGAATTAAGGTTTATCTGACATTTTGTAGCACAGTGGATTAGTAGCTTAGGGTGCATCGAAGGCTGCTCCCCTCCCCATTCTCTTCTGTTGCCTCTACCTTGGTGGCCTCTGGAAACAGATTGATCTTCTTCTCCATACCTTTTAATATCTCAGCTACAAAGGAACATAAACCATACACCCCAGCACTGAAAACTGTGGTACTTCATTGGCAGTGGCATTACTCCATTGGTCAGTGGCATCTTGTGAAATACGGTTACCATGGGCTACAATTATTTGAGTTTAGCCAGTGAGCCATGCCTTCATTAAGTTAAGGACTCTCCCCCCAGCAGTCTTATCCCCTCTAACTTGTTTGTCAGTGTTCTGTGAGGGACACTGTCAGATACCTTGCTGAAGTCCAGTTACACATTAACAGTTATTCTCTACAGACAAGATAGAGTTGTTCCTAATTACAATGCCAGTTGTGTCAGTTTGACTAGTATCTTAGAGCTGGAGAAATAGATGGAGTTAAGGAGGACACTGTCATGTGCCACCATCTTGGTGAGAGGAGAATAAAGCATCTTTCTCCTGCACTAGTGACACCTGCTGGAACCCCTGAAAGACTGTTAATATGGATGTACAACACAAATGCACGTCTCATCCTAACTGCTACCCTTAACTTGACTATGTGGAGGAAAGCCGTTCAAAAGCCTGTACATGCATATGCACAGGGACCTTGGCTGTGCCCAAAGCTTGAAGGTTAAAACCCTGAAAGTCATAACCACTTTAAAGCAACCCAGTGTCACCTTCACAGTAGCGGCAATACAAGAAGTAGAATATTTGAATAGATATCTCACTGGGTTATGACATTTGAAAGATGTTAAGTGGACTGGGTAAACAAAGGTACAGAAGCTCGTGCCAGGGTGAAAATTCATTGATACAAAAGGAAACAGAATTCCCACATGACCCACAACATTACTTCACAAAGTAGAAAACAAGCTGCTTTTGGTATGGGAAAATGTATTTTGTTCTGACTGTGAGAAATGGCAGACACAATATTCCTGCAACACTCTGAAGTAAATTCTTGAACTGTAAGCAATCGAAGTATTGAAACATGCCAACATTACAAGGTTGTATTTAGCAAATTAAATAGGTTCATAGGTTCATACTAGGCTATCTGCCCTAGGGCATTTATAAGCCTAGCCAGAGTGTGTTTGGCTTTCGCCACCCATTTTAAATTAATTTTGCTATGCCTTTTTTTGAGGTTAGTATACTGTGCCTCTGTCTAACAGTGACACTGAAGTGATAGCCGGGGTAAACCTACGATCTCCCATCCACTCATCAAGATTCCTCTTGAAGAGAGTCAATGTGGGACTCTGCCTAACCTGGACTGAGATTTTATTCCAGAGTGAAGGGAGCCTCTGGGTTATGAATCTGTCCCTCCAGCATGTCCTATTTATTTCAGTGCTGAGGTTCAAGTCTCTCGAGCGTGTAGCTCGATGGGATTTGGATTTTCTGAGGTGCAGCATGTCCATTAATTGGACATGGCTTTATACGTCAGGCACAGATCGCCTCTGAGCAGGCGGTATGCCACTGAGTAGAGCTGGAGTTTCTTTAACCGGGCAGCATATGGCATCTGTTTGAGCCCTTTGATCCTCTTGGTGAGGTACTTTTGGGGTCTTTCCAGTTGCTGCAGGTGTCTGGTAAGGTACATCCCAAAAGGGGCATTGTACTCAATTATGGGCCTGATGAGGGATGAGTAAAGAGGCACGATGACCTCCCTGATCTAGATGTGAATCCCTTCCTGATTAGGTGGGCTATATAAAATGTTTTTCTAACCACTTTGGCCACGTGGTTGTCAAATGAGAGATTGCTATCAACTTGGGTCCCCAGGTCCCTAATGACTTCTTCTGTACTTAATGGATTACCACCTATGTGGTAATTTGTGGGCACTTTGTTTTTGCCAAAGGGGATGACTATACACTTTTTGGCGTTTAGCTTGAGGCCATGGCTTTGGCACCAGTTGTCTGTTTCTATGAGGCCCTTTTGGAGGATGCTTGTGTCGGCTGGAGAGTTGATTATGGCGCCCAGTTTGCAGTCATCTGTGAACTTGGTCAGCCACAGTCCTTCCATGTTGGCCTGTACTGCCGAGAAATATATACCGAACAAGAGAGGTCCCAGGACTGAGCCTTGTGGGATGCCACTTGTAACTGGTTTGGAGTCTGACATGGCTCCAGCAATTCTAACCATGTGGGTTCTGTCCTTGAGCCAGTTTGCAACCCATCTAGTGACGTAGGGGTTTATATTTAAGCTGGTGAGCTTATCTATAATGCCCGAGTGGGGTATTGTATCGAAGGCTTTGCGAGGTCCAGGTAGGCTGTGTGGACCACCTTCCCTCGTCAATGGCCTTGGTGACTGTTTCAAAGAAATCGACCAGGTTTAAGAGTCAGGATCTGCCCTTAACAAAGCCAAACTGGGTAGGATCCAGTGTCTGTAGGTCCCCAATATCTTTATTTATGAGGTCCATGATGATCCTTTCCATAGCTTTGCAGACCAAGCTAGTCAGGCTTATGGGGCGATAGTTTCCAGGATCCGTTGAGGCACCACCTTTGTGGAGAGGGACCACTGTTGCTGTACGCCACTCTTTGGGTATATATCCTGTAGTAAGGCTAAGATTGAACAGTAGTTTTATGTTTGGGTTTAGCTCTTCTTGGAGTTCATGTAGGACGCAGCCCGGGACACTATCTGGTCCCATTGATGCTGTGTTTTTTGCTTTGGAGAGGGCGGCTCTTACCTGAACATCTGAGATGTCAGGGGGGGAAGCACTCTGTTGGGATAGATATTTGCCCTTTTGGTGGGGAGGGGGGGGAGTTTGCACTGAACCTGTCAGCTAGGATGTTGGCAATGTCTGTGGGCTCAGTGTATTTTTTGTCATTTTGGACTAATTCTGAGCATATCTGGGAATTCCCACCCAGGTTCCTAACATAACTAAAGAAAGCCTTGTGATTATCCTTAGTGTCCTGTGCAATTTTTCTCACTAAGCTGGCCTTAGACGATTTTATGAGTGCCTGTAGTTTTTTGCTAATACTGATCAGAGATGCCTTCCCTTTTTGGGATTTTGCTCTATCATGTAGTAGCTTCCTCCTTCTATTGTATAGTTTGTTTATGGCTGGGGTCCACCAGACAGGACATCTGCCTTTGGAGGATTGGGTCTTGGTTTTATTTGGGATTGCATGATCCATGCATTCCTGAAGGTGTTCATAGAATGCGTTTATAAAGGATTCTGCGGTCTGGGCCGTATTTTCCACAGGCCCGGGGGCGTTGAAGGATTTCGCCTTGGTTTTGAGGCGTGTGAAATTTGCTTTAGAGAAGTTTTTCACTGTGGTTTTCTGGGAAGGGGGTGGGGTCGGGATGTGAATATCCAGTGAGATTAGTTTATGGTCTGATCTTACCAGTGAGGGATACACTTCTGGTCTGGAGCATAGTGTCCCCATGTTGGTGCTGATCAGGTCCAGTATGTTTTCCCCTCTTGTGGGAGTGGTAACAAGTTGTTCCATAGCATTTGAGTTTATAAATTCTAGGAACCTTTGGGCTAGGGTGTTGGAGCTAGAGTAATGCTCCCAGTCTATGTTTGGGTAGTTGAAGTCACCCAATATAATGGTGTTTGGAGAGACCTTCATATTTTCCAATATTCTCAGGAAGGCCGAGTGGGGTTCCTGTGTTTGGGAGGGTGGTCTGTAGCAGGCTATAAACTGGAAGGCAGTTTTACCCACAGTTAGTTGCACATGGATAGTCTCTGATGCTTCGTGCTGTGCCACCAACCTAGAGGTGTGGGTATCTTTGACGAATATTGATACTCCCTCCTTTGTGGTTCGGTCCAAGTTTTGGGGCCGAAAAGCATGGTATGAGGTATAACCTGGTAGTGCTGGGGTGCTCTCGGGAGCCTTGAACCAGGTTTCTGTTACTGCACAGATATCAATGTTCTCCATGCTAAGGAGAGTTTCGAGTGCATGCATCTTGAGGTTTAGACTTCTGGCGTTGAGTAGCATTACTCTTAGTTTCTTATCCCTTGTGATACCTATGGAGGTGGGTTTGTCTTTTGAGCCTTGCCTAAAAAAGGCACTATGGGGGTAGCAAGAGCCTTTTCCAATATCCAAAAGCCCAGGGGTGACAGGTGCAAGCCGTCCCTAGCGAAGCATCGTGGCTTGTGGAGCATGTCCGCCCAGGCTGACAGGCACTGGATCCCCTTTGAATGACACCAACACTTAAGCCAATTGTTGAAATTGATCATCTTGTCTTCATATTGTGGCATCATTCTTGATGAGGGTAAGATGCTACTCAAGGTCAGGGTCATACCGGCCTGGGCTACATGCTCAGAGATCCCCTCTATGTCTCTTTTCATGTAGTCCAGGGAGGTACGTCTCAGGTCATTCACACCAGCATGGACAATGACTGAGTCATATTTGTACTTGCCTTGGAGTGACCTGAGTGCTTGTGTTATGTGGCGAATCCTAGCGCCCGACAGGCAGCTCACCGTGACCTTCTCCTTGTTCAGCCTGGTGAGCAGGACGTCAGTGTGCCTGTCGATAGAGTCACCTATTACAAGTGTATCAGGTGTGTTGTTTAGCCTTAAGGGCCATGACTGTTTGGCACACTGGCTTTGTGAGCTATGTGTTGCACGTGTTTTGTTTTGGGGTAGCGGTTGCTTGGGTGTCTGCTTTGGAGGTCTCTGCTGCTTAGGCAGATTTTTATTTAGAGCCTCTGAGTATGTTTTCGTGTGTTTATGTGTTTGGTTTGTTGTCGTGGTAGGTCTATGTGAGACTGGAATTGTAGTGAGTGTGGTTTCCTTCTCCTCCTGACTGGTTACGCCAGTACTGAGTTGAGAGAGCTTAGCCTCCTGTTTGGCTATATGGTCGCATCTCTCACATGTGTTGGAATTTGTTGGGAGGAGGAGAGGGTTGTCTGTGTACATGAGGCAGTTGTAACATTGCCTCAAGATTCCCAGATTCACCAGCTGGACCGGAGAGGAGATTGACAACTGACCTTTGGACATGCTAGAATAGTATTGGGAATTCCTTTATAATTGAAAAAAAGGGCCAATGGGGAACAAGGTACTCAAGGGGAGTTTGTGAGGGTGTAGTGCTTTTAATTTTTTAGAGCTGACTTATATAATTGCTTTAGTGAGCAAGTGCCAGGTAACTTAAATGCAATGTGTTACAGGTAACTTAAATGCAAAAATGACAAACAGTAACTTTCTTTCAAGTGAAACAAGGAAATAAGTACAGTAAGCATTGCAGATATCACTAGGGATCCACAGAAGTGCTAAAAGGCTGCGTTTTAGGTGGAATTAGCGTTTCAGGGAAATAAACAAACAACAAGCATACAAATAAAGCTAGATCCAGCAGGCCTGGATCTAGTCTATGCTACAGCAAACAAGGTGTACCAATTTCAGTAAGAAACAGTTAGAATATGCAGGCACTATAAGCCTTTAATCAGAAATTCCCTGCTCAGAAGGGCAGAGTCCAGCCTCTCCTCCCACAAGAGTGCAGACCGCAATCCTTCTTAACGTAAAATAACTGGCCTGAAGCCCAAGTGCTTAAACCAGAACTAATACACTTTTAAAATAACAGACACTGAGCTCTCAATCAGCATTTCCCAACTTAGAAGGATGTAAGCTACCTGTCCTGCCACCACAGTGCAGGCCACAAACCATCCTAATGTAAAACAACTGGTCTGAAGCCCAAGTGATTAATCCAAAAGACTTAGAAATGATAGCTACACTTTAATGCTGTCACAGAACACGTAGATTTTAATATTTTGATCTCAAATGTTCAACGTAGTGTTGTAATGATGTCAAAATATAAATATAATCAGTAAAATGGTTCACATATAGCATCAAAGGTTCATGAATTTGATATTTTCAGTTTATCTGTACTTACCCTATTTTTTAAATATATTAATTGTATCCCCTTGTGCTATTGTAGTTAAGGTAAATTCTTGCTTGGTAATTTTACACAGTGGCTACAAAATGATTTTCATTGATATTTGTGCACTGCATCAAAACTGCAGTTTATAAGTAGAGGCCCACGTAGATACCACGTGAAAAAATGAAACTCAAGATCTAAAAAAAGTTCCCTAATTAGGTAATTTTCTGGCATATTAATTCAATAGGATGGAGCTGGGAACCCTACACAAAAGCAAGGCAAGCACTTAACTCTGCAGTTGGATGCTAGAAAGAGCTGACAGTGTTCCATTCTGACAAAGAAAAAGGATGCTGAATACATAGGTAGTAATTGTATTAAGGGTTTAAAATTTTTTTTGTTTTTCCAGTGGGTCTGGGAGACAAGAATAAAATGTTATGTTTTCTACAAAATAGTAAAAAACCAAAGAAAGACCATATTCTGTATTTTATATTGTGTCAGTGTGAGGTAATGCCAGCTATGCCAGGAGAAGTAGGACGGTGGATGTGTAACATATGCCAGCACAGCTAGCTCAAATTTTGTACAGAATTATATGCCATTTATATATCAACCTGATTTGTACAAATGTTTGTGTTGAAAAATGTATTTGTAAAGTTGCTTGTGTTAAAGATGTACCAACAGTGTGCCCTGCTGGACAGAAAAGAAATATACATTTATATCAGACTGTACTACTGTAACTGTGGAAATGTATATATATTAAAAGAGGATACTGGAAGAGAGGAGGTTAAGCTCAGCTCCAGCTAACTTTGAAAAATAGCATGAAATTAAATTACTTAATTTAGGCCATAAAGATTATATCTTACAGTTCTGATTGCATCCAGCGACAAAATGTCTGGGAAAACAAGTACTAGGAAGCTTCTGTATTGTCTTTAGCAGTGAACTAATTGCTATTCTGGAAAGGTGGGCATTTAAAATTGTTTTATGACTTCCAGAAGCTACAACAGATCTTAGCAAAGCTCTTTGTGTGTGTGTGTATTATTGACACATATGTGCAAGATTCTGATTCAGTTGCAAGAAAGGAGGTAGCATGGGAAACAGAAGTCAGATGGCCAGATGTATGTGATGTCATTCTGTAATCCATCACTTTCTAATACTAGATGAGACTGAAGTTTCCTCTGTTTTTGAAACTTGACATGGAAGGATCCCTCACCTATGTCATCTTACCTTGCTCTACTAAGTGAACAGGGAATAGTAATTATTTAGATCTGTCAGAAAAATATAATCAGATTAGTTAAGTTCTGTTTTTCGGTATCTGCATGAGTCTATTCATCTGTGTTATTTTTATATTTCCTGTGATTGCAAATCTGGTGTTTATTGTAAATAGATATTTATTATTTTCATGTTATTTTATTATTTATTATTAAATATATTTAAACTTTTCATTGTGACTGGTCCTTTAGAGAATATCTGAGAGTATTGCTATTTATTTGGTGACTCTGTGGCCCCTTCTGAATGCCTTACTGCATTGGTCAAAACATTACCATTTGTACTAATATTACTTTCATTCAGTATAATTAGGTACCCTTGCAAGAGCCTTAGAGTAGCTGGCTTTGGAGTGTCTGCTGGCAGTAACTACCTTATAGTCTGGGCAGAAAGAGCATAGATAGTAAATCTGTGCTAGTAGTTTTTCCTAGGTGTGTGTGTGTGTGTGTGTGTGTGTGTGTGTGTGTGTGTGTGTGTGTGTGTGTGTGTGTGTGTGTGTGTGTGTGTAAAAATCAAATCTCAAAGAGTGTGTGTGTGTGTTGGCTGTTTGGAGCAGGGACATGAAGCACTGGTTTCACAAAGAGGGTGCTGGAGGACTTGGCTTGGACACTTGGCTGAGGACTCAGCTCTGTAGCTGTGCCAGTGGGGAGTCCTACTGGGAATTTGGAGGGAGTCAGAGAGAGAAATCCAGACCCTGGACTCAGTGTGTTCCCTATGTGCTAAGGGAAATTGTGCTTGATGCAGAGAGCTGTATCTGGAAATACTGTTGATACCTATTTTTGTTCCAAGTGAACATCACTCTCCAGTGTCAGTGGTGAAGATTCAGGCTCCTTGATTACTGGCCCAGAGAGGGAACATCACACATATATCATGTATTGATGAAAAGACTGCATCAAATCTACTGATACTGAAGGGTTTAAAAACACATAGCAATCATTGCTATATATGAATTTATTGGGCAAATATGGAATACAAAGGAGATGGTATGTGATACATGAAATATTTTTTTCTGTAAGTCTGGGGAACAACTTTCATGATGTATGGCTAAACCACGAATCACAAGCCACATTCTTTAATCCTTCAGCACAAAATATGACATGAATCTTGCTAACTAGACCACCACATATTTTGTTTATCTGTTTTTCAATGTGTGCATGTGTGTGTTTGTCTATCTGTCTGTCCATAATGTTTGAGTAGAATTTTTCTTTGACTTCAGTGGTAATTGTTTAGGCTTCTGTGAAATGGGGCAGAGCTTTAGATTGTTTTTGTTTATTTTTAAGAATGGAGTTTCTTGTCGGTGGCTCTCTGCTGTAGTTCCAATGTACTTTTTAATCTTTTTAAAAGCATCATGCTTGTTCCCTTTGAAAACATAAGAATAACCATGTATATAGCTTTAAAATTATTTTTATTCTAAGATTTTACTATAAAACAGTATTTCTACCTGAATGGGAAAGATACAATTGTACTTTAAAGACACCATCATAGTAAATAAATTATAGATGATCCGTGTGCTTCAGGAACAAGGGCAGATTTCACTTTAAAATGTCCATATAAGATATGAATGCACACATTTTATATAGAGCAGAAATTTATTTTTCAAACTGTAATTGTAAGCAGTTTTGGACTGTCTTTCTAAAATAAGATATATCACAACTTTACTCTCTGTTTCTCAGGAACCACATAATTTAATCCTCCTTTCTTCTTTTCTGTTTTGCTTTGTTTGTTCACTGTAGTTTTATAGGCTAGCATCTTGCCTTCGTATGCTAGCCAGCAGAATGCATGATGTCAGCATTCTCTTCATTTTACACTGAAAGAATGCACACCTTTGAGAACAAAGACCATTCTGCATCCCAGGGAATCAATTCAGGCAGAAAAGCATCATCTGTTGCAACAAATAGTATAGGAAATGAAAAAGTATTATTTCCATCACCCTTAGAAATGCTATGCAAATGTTTGTGCTCTACTATCTGTAACATACTCTCCTAAGGAAAAGATTTTATTTAAAATACTATAAAGGAGTTCACTGGCAGGATTGTATTTTAATATCATCGTTTGTGTAAGGTCCTTCATTTCAGTATTAGTGTTAGTAGCATTATCAAAGAGTCCTTTGTTTTTAAAATTAGTATGTATATCTCATATTGTTTGCTTTTATGTTGGTAAAACAGAAAGAGGCCTTAGTATGAGAATATATGAACATTTTATAGAATTTCTAAGGATAATAAAAATAATGCTTTATATAAACATTCTACTATTTGCAAAAATGTTAAGATGTTTTAGTTTTTTGTGATGGACAACATGGCTGAATATTTTGGGAATGGTTGATGGGAGAACACTCTTGGACATTATGGGGTTTTTCTGGTAGATTAGGCGGAACTCAACATGTTACTTATGTTTAAATGATATTATAGCTTTTGGGTCTGTTTTAAACATGAGGCTAACCAAATTATATCAACAACGCAACTCTTTCATGTTTACACTTTAAACATAAGAAATACAATTGTTTATTTTATCCTTTTTTAGTACTAGAGAAAGTTAATAATATGAAATCATAAACATTATTTTACATGCTGAAGCAAGTTTTATCGATTGTTTACCTGTATCTTTAAGAATGACGGTTTTACATCACATGGCTTGAATTAAGATCACATGATTACAGAATTTAAAAATGGTGGCTTTATGTTTTGGACGAAAGAGCTCAATAAACTTTGTTTTTGGATCAAGTGTTACTTGTTACTGATTTGTTTTATCTTGTTGAGGACAAACTGTGGTGATTTGTATTTTAATATTTCAGTAAATATCTTAACCAAGAAACAAGGGTAGGACTGTCTAACTTTCTATAAAAGTTCACAGCTAAACAAAGATACTTCTTGTTGCATTCTTAAAAACAAAACAGTTGCCATTTTATCTACAGCCATAAAACTTCTCCCCATGTCTAGACCTGAGTTGAGTGTTCTTGAGACACCCTCAAAAAACAAAGTATGAGTTGAGTGTCCTCTGGGTACACTACTCAAATCCTCATCATGACAAACCACTGGGTTTTACATTAGTGGTCCAATTGTTAAGCCAGATAGTCATGTTATGGGACTATAGTCCCAAGCAACACCTAAATAGTTTAACTTTTTGACTAGTAACCATGTGTAATGACTTTAAGAAGTTAAGATCTGTGATCATGGTGAATTTTCTTCTTTACTGGTATGGACTGAAATGTTTGAAAAGCCCAAACTATGCCCAGACACTCTTTTTCTACAGCTACAGCTACATAACACTATACCATAGGCTGAAGTTTATGGCTGAGATGCACTATTGGACAGCTGGCTAAATATAGCCCCCAAATGGTGTTGTGAAACATTTACATGCAGAATTGGTTCTTGGCTGAAGGGAGGACTGTCTAGTCTGCCCAATGCTTCCATAACTTGTTGGTTATGTTCTTGTCATGACCTTCATCCAGGTAAGAAATAACATAGTCTACAGCTCCTGCATATGTGGGAACATTTTAATGAACTAATATAACCAAAAAGGGGTCACATCAGCAGCTGGTATCTTCCTCAGTGCAAGTGCGAAGGGTACCAAGCAGTAACCCTTAGTCAGGTTAATAAAAGTTAGACACTTGACTCCATCCAACTGTTTTAAGGCTTTACCTGTCCATGACATAGGGTAAGCTTCTGATTCTGTGTGACTATTTAGTCTCCTATAGTCCACACAGAACCTAGTGCTCTTATCTTTCTTTGATACCAGCACTTTCCATGAGGCACAGAACTTCTTGGCTTCCTAGATTCCCATCCATTACAGTTGGATTGGGAACAGGAAATTCATCCCTGGCTTGGCACCTGTTTCTCTAATGGATAGAGGCAACCTGTAAATGGTTCATCTCCCAGGCCCCTGCTTGTAAATGCTTAATCTCCCAAGCCCCTGCTTAAACTTATCAAGGGTACCCAAACTTGTCAGATATTTGGGATGCATGTCTAGGCTTAAAAAGGTCCTTGTAGTAATTAGCCTAGTTAATACCTATGAACCTATGAACTACTAAATTCTATTCCTCCTACATAGTTTGCTTACCTCTCTCAGGCTGTATACAAGTTCATAAAATCATAAGTCTGAAACAGTGTTCAGGACAACTGGCCATCAAGGAACACTGATGCTTGAATATGTGGATTAAATACCTTATCTCCAACCCAGTTATCTAGTCTTCTTTCAAAAAATGTCAATGTATAATCTTCTGGTATATTGTTCCATAGCATTGCCATTCTTTGATTTATATAATAATGTCATAATTTTATTTTGACTAATTTTATATAGAATCTTAAATTGCTATGTCTTTGTGTTATTTTGCCTCTATAAATTTCCATATCAAATAATGTCAGTAATATCAGGTCATGAAATGCTTTAAAAGCAAAAATTTATTTCCCACATACATACCTGCAGTGTATAGTATATGTATTTTTAATTTCCCACATATGTACTTGCAGGGGTCAATATTAAATCATTGAATGCTTAGAAAAGTGAATGATGATTTATCGACCCCATGTAAGCGAAAGCTTACAAACTCGAACGCTTAGAACAGTAATTTTTTTTCCCAAGGGAAAAAAATATCGCTGTTCCAAAAAAAAAAAAAAAACAAAATACACTTAAAACACAACATAACATAAAGTGGAGGACAAAGCCCCCCACACCCCCCTACTTAAATATACCAACTCCGACATCGCACTACAGTGACAAAAATGGCAAAGTAATGGACGTGGCCAAGTGATTTCTTTCCCAGGGAAAGAATTTGCTTATATGCCACTTCGTCATTTTTTCTTTTCGTCTTTTCAAGTTCGACCAAGATGCATTCAAAAGAATGCGTCTTTGGTCATCTAATAGGAATCCTACTTGCAGTGTATAGTATATGTGTTAAGATATTTACATCTATTTCTATAATTTAAATCCTTCATTTTATACTATCTTTTTCATACATACCCTTTGTATTCTTTCTAGACTATTCAATTGTCCTACAGTGCTTACGTAAAACTTATTATATTCTAAAATAGGACTATGTAGGTTTTGTCTCAGCCCTTGTTGAAAGATTTTTCATCATATTCCCCGTCTACTTCATTGATTTAGCACTTATTTGTTGAACATGGAACCAAAGAACCGGTTAGCCAATATTGGTTATTCCTAAATCTTTGCAATGTTTTACCTCCCTTAAAGGCAGTGATGTTAAATATACTTCTTGACCTAAGTTATGTTTTCAGAAGTACATAATGTTACATTTATCCATGCTTAATTTCATACCAAATTTAAACCAATTTTATTAGATGAATACACTCTGCTTTTGTATGTATAGATATATATATATATATATATATATATATATATATATATATATATATATATATATATATATATATATATATATATATATATATATATATATATATATATATATATATATATATATATATATATAGAGTCCTAAACATGTCTCCAAACTGCTGCCATACAGCTCAGATTTCCTACACCTGGGTAAAAGATAAGTGCAGTGGTACCTGTCCACTGAGGTATCAAACAGAACTTCATTGAGAAGGTCCTACTGCTATATCCCCCTGTGATTCCTCCTGTGATCCAATGCAGATATTAAGTGCCAATGTCTCTTTATTATGGTATAAACCCCATTACTTTCTGCCTAACAGTAAATTCTTGGAGAGGAAATGGGAGCACCCAGCAAAAACACATATAGACATAAGGAAAAAAGTCAACCAGAGAACCAACTACTTTGATTCTAGAAAGAGTTGTACTTAGAGCTTGTAAACAAAACTTACCATTTGTAATTGTTTGTGTATGTTGGGAAAGAGTGTTTAAAAGTGAGGCATTTAAGTTTCAGGCCCACCTAATGGCTTTAGTTACTATATAAAGATAATTGCTACATGCCAACTAATGCAGTGGTATTAGTTAGCATGTAGCACTAGTTAGTGACTGACACTTTGTATCAGACATTTCACTTATCTATTTTTTTCGGGGGGGGGGGTGCTTTTCTCTCCAGCTTCATAATGACAGCCATCCCCAGTGCCCCACATCCATTGTCAAGTTTAATGATCTCATCAGTTCTGACCCCCTAATGCAGTGGTATTAGTTAGCATGTAGCACTAGTTAGTGACTGACACTTTGTATCAGACTTTTCACTTATCTATTTTTTGGAGGGGTGCTTTTCTCTCCAGCTTCATAATGACAGCCATCCCCAGTGCCCCACATCCATTGTCAAGTTTAATGATCTCATCAATTCTGACCCCCTAATGCGGTGGTATTAGTTAGCATGTAGCACTAGTTAGTGACTGACACTTTGTATCAGATATTTCACTTATCTATTTTTTTGGGGGGGGGGGTGCTTTTTTCTCCTGCTTCATAATGACAGCCATCCCCAGTGCCCCATATCCATTGTCAAGTTTAATGATCTCATCAATTCTGACCCCCTAATGCGGTGGTATTAGTTAGCATGTAACACTAGTTAGTGACTGACACTTTGTATCAGATATTTCACTTATCTGTTTTTGGGGGGGGGGTGCTTTTCTCTCCAGCTTCATAATGACAGCCATCCCCAGTGCCCCACATCCATTGTCAAGTTTAATGATCTCATCAACCCCCCCCCCCCAGCACAATTTTTGCTGAGGCCAACACAGAACTTAAGGACATCCTGGGGAAGCTGTCCAACACCTGGCTGGGTTTTTTTTCCTTTAAGGCCTGCCCTGTTTTCCCTGCTCTCATTAGCTCTGTGGTTACAGACATGCAATGGGAATGTGTGAATTCTTGCTTTTGCTTTTGTGGAGAGTCAGCCAAGTTCCCACCATAATTCCCCTTAGACTACACCCGCTCTGTAGAGTCCCCAGACTCTGCCAGGTACATCATTAGGGACTCCCATGCAACTGCTCTTCCTCCTGGGATGGACACACCCCTATCCCTCCCTGCCACTATGTCAGTCACCCGAACTGCTAATCAAACCTGGGTCATCTGGGTTGTAGTTAGGACTTTATCCCTCTGTGCCACTGGAGCAGCTCTTATTTTTTAAGATTTTATGACGCATTTATTTCTTTTACTGTTAGATAATGTGCAGCTGTACTAGAAGGATAGCTAGTGTGTGGTGAACTGGACAATGTGTTAGAGGCCACAATAGTCAGATGCAGAAGATCAGTAACGCAGTACTGGAATTGATTTCCACAGACATTTCTAAATGTTGATACAAAAGTGAATGCTGTCAAGACTGAAGTGCTTGCTTCAGCCCTTCTTTTGTGGCATAACTTGTAACTAAATTTTTGCTACAAATGTAACAAGGAATAGTTTGTAACAATTTTTTAAAGTAAAAGACCTTTTCTTTTTTGCTCTCTTCTTTGGCGAATCAAGGAGTGCCACATCAGAGAGCTGCACAACCCAGAAATCATCATATGTCAACAGTGACACTAATGCAACATGTTTGAATCCAGTAGCATCCAGATATACAATGAGAATCTGAACACAATCTGCAATCATACTTTGCTCTTAACAGTGACTAAATTTGACACAAACGACATAAAGGGCATTGTTTTATAAATGTTGTCTGAGAACAGTGTAAAAGAATTCAAAGTAAAGTTACTGAAAAAACAGTGTATGAAATTGACAGATGCAGTCAGGGTTTCGTGTTTTTGCTGTTCAGAAGCACTTATGTAATATACGCTGAAACTTTTCAAGTGGTTATTCTGTATGTCTGCATGTCTAAGCAGATAAGCCCATTTTTTTTTCAGTTTTGCCCTCACAGCCTGCCAACCATCAGATCCTCTGATGTTCTATCAGCCCATTCGTTCCCTTAAGTGGGTGAGAGCTAACTGAGAGTGACCACCATTAAGAGTAGCCTTTGGGGGTCATTTGAAACTTTTATGGTTTTTCTACGCAGCCTAAACTGTATGCACCCAGTGAGGTGCTTGTGAGAAGTACACAGTAGGCTGTTTATGGAGGGTATCCCCTCACTTTTGCAAGGGCTGTTTCCTCCATGCAGACCTGTCCCTCCCTCCCACCCCATGGCACAAAAGACAGTCTTGTTGTTGGTCTCCCCCTGGAGGTTATACTGCCCTGTGTTTATTCAAATGCATGCAAATCCCATCCTCCCCCCTTGAGAGGTGATTAGGCCACATCTCTTCACACACCTGGGTGCCTGGGCACAGTCAGGACTCCACCCCTATACAGCATGGAGCCAGGCTGTGATAAGCCTACTTGTCATGACATTCAGTTAAATTAGGCAATCTCAGATTAATCAGTTGCATGCTGAAAGATGCCACTATACCCATTTGAGGATATACTGACTAATTTTCTGTAGCCATAGATGACCAGAGGTAATATATAATCAACAAAACAGTTAGGAGGCTGGTGTAATGGTTAAGGTGCTTACCTTAGAAATACAAGGCGCAGGGTTTGAGTCTTACATGGGGTAGTTGGCTAGGCTTAAAATGGCCCCCGAGGACAGTTAGCTTATTACTAATGTGTGAATCTATGTAATGTTTAACTGAAGTACAGCATTAACAATTTTAAATACACAAACTGACATATGGCAGCACAGATTCATATCTGGCACTGCAATGTTAAGACTGCAAAAAGTAAGTGTATTTATAGGGTAGCATAAGACAGGTAATTTGTGTTTAGTTTGATAATTTACCTGACAAACATCAGTGGTGCCATAATGTCTGTTGAAGCACATCATGGTTTCCTTCTACCACTTAAAAAAACAGTAAATGCTGCAAAACTGTCAAGACTATATACTTCACTAACAAGCTGCTATGCAATTTAACATTATTGTTCTGTGTACTATAAACTTATTTTATCATGCACAGTTGACTTGTATTTCTGTAATACTATTATTTTTCATACTGCAATTTTACATTTTGTTTATATTATTTCATTGAATTAGACCAGGTAAGAGAAAATAAGCTTTGTAAAAAGAAACAAAATCCACAACTGCTCATACTTATGGAATGACTGTCCAGATTAACAACTGAATTCTTCAAGAAACAAAGAAGCATTACTATTTTTAATTTGACTGAGCCAGAAACATGGCCATAAGAAAGTCAATCTAACCTTCATAAGATGACAGTGCAGAATGTAGTAAAGTTGGGGTGTACAAAATGTCTGCATGGGGATGCACTTCTCTTTCTTTTAAGATATTTATCTGTCAATTCAGCCAGGCTCCACAGAAGGAAAACATTTAAGTAATATACTTTTCTCTATTTTTGCAGGGATTTTGTGTTGTACAGCCATGCTTTTAACAATTAAAAAAAAACACTACTGAGTGACACATATTAGTACTATGTATATTAGCAGCCACCCAAAGAACAGTAAAAGTACATTATGCCTTGAGGTGCCTCTGAGAATTATTAAATAACTTATATAAGAGTAGACAGGTACAGCAAACAGGCAGTGGAATTACTACATCTTCTAATATACCCCTTCACCACAAAATTGTTATCTTCTATGTGTGACTGCAGATCACCAAGGTTTTGTCTATGCCAGACAGATGCAAAATAGTCGACAGTCAGGTTCCAAAAATAACATATTATTTTGCTTTGCCATTAGTGTTTCGGTTAAATACAATGCATTAGCCATTCCATGTGTCACTTCTACCAGCATTGACTTAGCAGTAGGTAACTTTACTGATGTGAATATGGTTACAGCATATATATCTACCTATTCTATCTCTCTGGATATATATATATATATATATATATATATATATATATATATATATATATATATATATATATATATATATATACACACACACACACACACACACACACACACACACACACACACACACACACACACACACACACACACACACACACACACACACACACAGTGTCAATTTACAGCTATATGGGAACACAGTGCAAACATAAATGATCCCTAGAAAACCATCCTTAAACAGCCTGAGCTTATAATATGCATTTCTGATTTTGTTGGAGTCGTAGTTTGTCTCTTTTAACACAGAGTAGCTTTTAACCAGGGTTTAAGTTATATTTTAGCTAATGTGTCTAGCTTCTAAAAGAAAGGAATGCATTTAGTTTATTTGTGGCTGTATATATTAGCAGCATATTATCATAATAATAATATAATAATCTTTACTTGTGAAATTATTATAAAATGATCCAGTTTATATGTGTACTGAACTAGAACAGGACAATTGTTATAAAATTTGTTGACATTCCCTATTTATATTACAAGTTGCAGATGTGAAAAAAAGCATTGCATGAAACCCCTAAATCCATTTTAATAGCAAAGCAAAAACATAGCGTGAATAACAGCTTTGAACAACAGTATAATTTTAACCATATAATGTCAACTGAAGGTCACTATTAGAAAAAAAAAACATTTAAGACAACATATCCACTATAACTGTGTGAATATGGTCATTTTTTACCTTTTAAAACAATTACTAAGCAAAAAATGTATAATATGTAACAGACTGTATTTAAAATAACTTTTAAGAAATTAAAAACTATTAAGTTGCAAGAAAAATACTTATAAACCTTTAATGCAGTGGTGGTGCTGCAGTAGCGTTGTCGGTAGTGTTGTCGCGTCACAGTAAGACGTTGTCCTGTTCGATTCTCAGCTAGAGCGTCTTCTGTGTGGAGACATGCGTGAATGGGCGTACCTTCATTGAAGGTTGTGCACCAGGGCCGGCAACTTGGCACGTAAAAATCTACTGCCAATCATTAGCGGACCAGAGTTCCGCTGTGGCGACCCCTAATCAGGAAAAGCCGAAAGACACAACATGGCATATACCTTTAATGGCATTTCAAACACAGAGGATTTGATCATTTACCATGGGCACTGACTTTACAAATTTCTTGCATTCTTTTCCTCCCTGGTTAGGGACTGTCTAAGCTGATGTCATCAGCAATTGGATTTGTTTGGTTTGCAGCCATTCTGATTATCTTGAAATGAAGGTCAGCTCTACATGCCTGTGCTCTATTTTTCATTTTCTTTAAGAATTGCTCGGTCCTAGAAACAAGAAGTCTAGATGGCTTTTAGAGATTTTAGGTGAAATGAAAGACAGTTGATTAACATACATCTGTAAAACTGATTTTATGACATGTACATGACTCATTAGCTTTAATACCTGTTTATTACCTTACTTAGCTTTGATTACACATTATCTGTGTGCTACTTCCGTTACTTACAGTTTCTTATGTTCCTAAAATTACTCTTGAATATGCAAAACATTACGCTGTACATTATAACTTTTTTCTAACTATTTTACTGTTTCACCATCTCAACACCCACACAGGCAGAATTCAATGTCCCTGGCTAGGTGTTGTATTTTCATTAAATTTGAATAATGGCATAAAGAAGCAATAAATCTATCAAGTCTACTCCTCAGGTGTATTCAACACCTACATTCCCTCAATAACTACATTAAATCACATCTTTCTCACCTGTTTCATGCCCTCTTGAACATCTTATACTCCATAAGATCCTCTTACCATCACTCACTCTAAGCACCTATTTATTCCAAGACTCCACAGACCTCTCTGTGAAGAAGTGTTTGCAACAGTCCAGGAAGTAGCTGTTCCCTATACTCTGTTGCCCTTGCCTTTCTGGCCTACTTTGAGCTGCCAAATGGAAATATATTGCTCACAATATAGTTAAGAGATTAGTACAAGGCTAACTGTCCTTGGGGGCCATTTTAAGCCTAGCCAATTATCGCATGTGAGAATCAAACGCTGCACCTTGTGTCTGTAAGGTAAACATCTTAACCATTATGCCAACCTTCCACCTAAACATCAGTCTACAGACATGTGAATTATCACAACACACCAGAAAGAAACTCTGAATTACCTGTCAGTAGTGGGATATGAACCCACTCCTCCACATGGAGACCAGAATACCCATGAGCTGAGGAATGAGATTAATCCTTGAATCTGCTACTTTAGACCACTCAGCCATCCTGACATGAACAGGAACATTGTATATATTTAACTAAATGCTGTCTAACCATTGTCTGATGTGTGTATGTAAAAGTTTTAGGTGAATGGTTAAGTGGTTTCAAAAGACTGAGTTAGTTTCTTTAATTGATTATTTGTTTGATGAGTACTGGGTGTGTATAAATTTGACCTTTTTTGCATTTGGATTTTATTCCCAGAAAGCGAATGGCTGAGGTACCAGAATAATAAAAGAAAAAGTTCAATGGTCTTTGTGGTGGAACGGTTTCCTTGTTTTTTTGATAATTTCTGCCTTTTCAAACACAGTTCCATCAGTCTTATATGATTTTATATATATATATATATATATTTGTACCCACATGTCCTATATTTGGTTTTACATATAGTTATCATCATATTGTTCTTAACGACCACCTTGAGAGCATGTCAGGTGAGGACTATAAAATATTCAGATCATTTTACCAGGTAATGTAAATACTAATGTTCAGGTTGCCTGCATATAAGCAATAGAACACACATAAAGATAATACAATTTCTGAAAAATAATGCAGATCCAAAACCAACCCCTGTAGCACAAAGTGGCCATAGCCCAGAGTTTTGCCTAAAATCATTGACTTATCCAACTTGCCAGGTCCTATTATGGATCTACTCCTGGATCCACCATACAAGAGACCATGTGATGTGTACTCTCCTAGATCTCATAATCAACCGTTAATGAGCAACTTTATGAAAAACAGACGTAAAACTGATTTATACTGCTGCTAATCTCCTGTAATTTTCCATAGCCATTACAATATTATTATAGAAAGTCAAATTACATGTTAAGATGTTAAGACAGCCCTATTCTTGATAAAGGCATGTTCTGATATTGTATGCAATCCAATCTTGGCGAAACCCACAGTTAAGAGTGGTAGCATTACTGCTTCCATACGTTTGTAGAGGAAAAAATGAATTAATGAGCCTGTAGTAAGAACAACTACTTTTTTCACCTTCAGCTTCCATATATAGGTATAATTAAAGTTGACTTCTAGTCCTTTGGTCTCATTTTTTTGAAGGCTTTCAGAAAAATATATATACTTAAGAGAGTAGCATTGAATGTTTTAGCATTCTTAGATCTTTGTATTCCATCCAAGCCAGATGACTTTCTTAAATTTAATTTAGACAGAAGTATAATTTCACAATCATGTGAAGCAGTTAAAGCAGTAAAACTATAAGTATTCTCACTGTTAATGCAGCAAATGTTAGATGATACTTTCTTGCCATAAATTGCTGTATATTCTTCAGTGAAACGTTCGGTGATATTGTCTGTCAGATTACCATCTTTAACAAAAACTTCCAATTGTAGATCACTATTTGTAGATCATTATATCTTGTTTGAGTTATAATGACCACATACATTTTGTATGCAGTCAGCACATTGTTCAAGATTTGCTCATCAGACTATGCATGTTGGTTGTTAATACCATTAAACAGGTCTTTCTTAGGTTAAATTATTGTAACATGCAATCACTTTTGGAAACACTTGCGTGTCAACCTACAAATGTACTAAAATATCTTCTGCCAAAATTTTTTGCCATCTTTGGACAAATATAGACCTGTCTGCAGCAAAGACCTGCATTCCCATTGCTAGATTTGGATGTGCACACCCAAAGGATACATTCATGTTCAAATAAGAGTTAAACCAGCTGATCTTACTAATTATGTTCACAACACTACATTTCTGGTCTATAACGTTTTAATAAATTGGTAAAATTCCCTTAGTGGGTATATATCTCCACTACTTTTCTTACTATGACGTCTTATGTTTAAGCAGTATCCTTTGTCTCTGAGTGATTAATATATCTGTCATACTCCTCAGTTGAAATATATAATTTCTTATTCTTAGCACCAGGCAAGGTCATTGCAATTCTATTCAAATAATTGTTTCTGCAGATGTAAGATTCTATTCCCCTTATAACTGAATCACTTATTACAAGTATGTTTTTGTATCCAATTGATGAGATCTCATTAACCTCTCTCTCTTAACCCATCCATTCACTCCTATCATATATAACCATATTTGTTTCTCATTGTTCCCTAATTAACATGAATTTGAATTAACCTTGAATCTCATTGTAAATGTAGTCGAACTGAAACATCTCAAAAATAGGGATTGATCAATGGTCAGAGTATCTATAATCTTATAATTCTTAACCTCACTATTCTTTCCCATCGTATTTAACTATATTTGCTTCTTTTTATTCTGTAAATAAGAAGAACTTGAAATAACCTTGAATTAATCTTGAATCTCAGTGTTAAATATGGTGGAACTGTAACACTGCATAGAAGGATCAATCAGTGGTCAGCATATCAATAATCGTAGAATTCTTAACCTCACCATTCCCTCCCATCATATGTAACCATAGTGGCATCTATGTGAATGTGATACTTTTTCCCCTTTTTAGGTTCATAGGTTCATAGGTAGGTACTAGACTATTGGCCCTGGGGCCTATATAAGCCTAGCCAAAAAGGTTCCCTGGCTTTCGCCACCCAAGAAAATTATTTTCCCCTGTCAAGCAGTGCCGCAGAAGTGATCCCCAGGATGAATTTTCTATTTCTCATCCAGTTGTCGAGATTTTTCTTAAAGAGGGCCAATGAGGAGCTTTGCTTGACATGAATGGGTAGTTTGTTCTCGAGTATGGGAAGTCTCTGGGACAGGAATCTATCCCTCCAGCAAGTTCTGTTTATTGTGGTGACAAGGTTTAGGTCCCTGGAGCGTGTGGTTCGGAGAGATTGGGATTTTTTTAAGTGTAGCATGTCCAACAGCTCTAGGTTTGACATAGCTTTGTATGTTAGGCAGAGATCGCCTCTGAGTAGGTGATATGCGATGGAGCAGAGCTGGAGTTTTTTGAGATGGTCTGTGTATGGCATCTGTTTGAGGCTGGTAATCCTCTTAGTGAGGTATTTCTGTGGCCTTTCCAGTTGTTGTAGGTGTCTTGTGAGATACATGCCAAACGGAGCATTGTACTCTATAATGGTTCTGATGAGGGATGAGTAGAGAGGAACAATGACCTCCTTTTTTCTAGAGTAGAACCCTTTTGTGATGAGGTGTGCCATGTAGAAAGATTTCCTGACTACTGTGGCAATATGGTTATCAAAGGAGAGACTACTGTCCACCTGTGTTCCAAGGTTTCTTATCACACTTTCAGTGTTTAGTGAGCTAACCCCTATGTGGTAGTTCATGGGTACTGAGTTTTTCCCAAAGGGTATGACAATGCACTTCTTGGCATTGAGCTTGAGGCCATGACTTTGACACCAAGCATCAGTCTCTGTGAGGCCCTTTTGTGGAATGTCTACATCATTAGGTAATTCTATTATGGCTTCCAGTTTGCAGTCATCTGCAAACTTTGTTAGCCAAAGACCTTCTGTGTTGGCCTGCACTTCAGAGAAGTAGATGCCGAACAGGAGAGGACCCAGGACCAAACTCTGTGGTACTCCACTTGTCACTGGTCTGAAGTCGGACTTCGAGTCAGCTACTTTTAGTGTGTGGGTTCTGTCAGTGAGCCAGTTGGCCACCCATCTTGTGACATAGGGATTTATGCCCAGTTTAGTGAGTTTATCTATAATTCCAGAGTGGGGGATGGCATTGAAAGCCTTGGCGAGGTCAAGATAGGCTGTGTGCACTACCTTGCCCTCGTCTACAGCTCTAGTGACTGCTTCAAAGAAGTCAATCAGGTTTAGTAGACATGATCTACATTTTACAAACCCAAACTGAGTGGGGTCCAGGGTTTGGAGGTTACCTATGTCTTTCTTTATAAGTGCCAAGATGATATGTTCCATGGCCTTGCAGACCAGGCTCATCAGGTTAATGGGGCGGTAATTTCCAGAGTCCGTGGTAACACCCCTTTTGTGGAGTGGGATAACCATTGCTGTGCACCATTCAGTAGGCATATAGCCTGAGGTGAGGCTGTGATTGAACATGGTATTTAGGTGGGGTGCCAGTTCGTTCTGTAGTTCGTGCACTACACAGCGTGGGATGTTGTCTGGTCCCATGGATGCTGTTGTGTTCTTGGCTTTGGAAAGTGCGGTCTTTACTTGTTCATCCATGATTTCAGGGGCTTTGCATTGTTTCGGTCTTAAGATGGACCCTTTGGAGGAAGAGAGGGGTGTTAAGTTAGCACTGAACCTATCTGCCAGGATTTTGGCAATATCGGTTGGTTCTGTATATTTAGTGCCATTGTGCTGTAGCTCAGAGTAGATCTGAGTGTTGCCATTGAGATTCTTGACATAGCTGTAGAATGCTTTGTGGGTGTCTTTAGAATCAGTGGCGATTTTATTTTCTTTACTGGCTTTGGAGGATTTTAGGAGGGTTCTCAACAGCTTTTTCCTTCTTTTGTAGAGTTTGTTTATGGCAGGGGACCACCAGATTGGCTTCCTTTTTTGGAGGATAGCATCTTGGTTCTGTTGGGGATGGCACGATCCATGCACTCGTGTATGTGCTTATACTGTGCATTTGTGTAAGATTCAGCAGTCATAACTCTATTTTCCGTCTGCATGGTGTTGTGACATTTGTCACTTCTGTCTTAAGAAGCATGAAGTTGGCTTTGGAGTAGTTTTTGATGGTGGTTTCCTTAATGGTGGGTGGGAGTGGGATATGGATGTCTAGAGTGATTAACTTGTGCTCGGATCTGACCAGTGAGGAGTTGACCTCTGGTCTGGAACACCGGTTACCCATATTGGTAATGACCAGGTCCAGGATATTGCTGCCCCTGGTGGGGGTGTGGACAAGCTGATCCAAGGCATTGGAATTTATGAATTCCAGAAAACATTGAGCGAATGAATTGGTACATGAGTAGTTTTCCCAGTTGATGGTGGGGTAGTTGAAATTGCCCACAATTAAGGTATTGGGTTGTACCTTAATGTTTTCCAGCATCTTAAGAAATGAAGAGTGGGAATCCTGGGGCATGGTGGGGGATCTGTAACAAGCTACAACCTGGATTGCAGTCTTGCCCAGTGTTAGTTGCACTTGGATAATTTCAGATGCATTATGTTGAGCAACTAGCCTGGAGGTGTGGTTATCCTTAATGAATATGGATACGCCTCCGCCTTTAGTGTTTCGGTCCAGGTTAGGTGGCCGAAAGGTGTGATATGAATTATAGCCTGATAATGCATGGGTGCTCTCTGGAGCCTTGAACCAGGTCTCTGTCACTGCACAGATGTTGATGTTCTCCATTTTAAGGAGTGCCTCAAGTGAGTTCATTTTGAGGTTTACGCTTTTAGCACTGTGTAGCATTACCCTCAGAGTTTGCTTGCTTGTACCTGTTACGGTGGTGAATGTAGCATTTGAACCTTGCCTAAAAAAGGCATTATAGGGGTGACAAGAGCCTTAGCCAGTATTTGCAATCCCAGGGGTGATAGGTGTAGGTCATCTCTGGCAAAGCATCGTGGTCTGTCGAACATGTCGTCCCAGGCAGACAGATATTGGATCCCCTTAGAATGACACCAGAAGCTTAGCCAATTGTTGAAGTCAATTATTTTGTCCTTGTACTGTGGTATCATTCTGAGCTTTGGCAGGATGCTACTCAGGGCTAGGGTCATACCTGCCTGGGCTACAAGATCTGAGAGCTCCTCCATGTCTCTTTTCATGTAGTCCAGGGAGGTACGTCTCAGGTCATTACCAACATGGACAATGGCAGAGTCATATGTGTACTTGTTGTCGCGTAACCTGAGTGTGTGCGTTATTTGCTGGATCCTGGCACCGACAGGCAGCTGACAGTAATTTTCTTCTTGTTTAGCTTGTTTGTAATTTCTTCATATGTTTAGGGTTTCTAATACCATGATAGAATGGACCCATTACTGAGTCATGGTACAATTAAAATGGATGAAATTAGTATTGTTTAAAGCTTTGATGTTTGCCAACAGTGCTCTTCCCAGCACCCTTAATGTACCCAGAAATGTGGTTTTCTGCAGTTCATGTGGAGTACCAATGGCATATTTAAATATGCTTAAAAATTGTTCTTTATAAGCCTTGCTACTCTTATTACTATTGGTACTATCTGGGTGTCTTTGTTCCATAGTGATATAGCCTCTCCTTTCAAATCTTCGTATTTTATGACTTTACGTCTCTCAGTATACAGAACACAATAATTGTTAGGTATAGCTATTTCAATGATTAATGTTACTTTTCCCATTTTTGTCTTTTAGTAATATATCTGTTTTTCTTACTTCTGCTTTCTTAACTGCTGGTTTTGGATGATCTCATGAGAACAGGAGTTAATTTTCATTAATTCTTTCTATTACATGTTTCCATTACTTCTCAGCTGCTAGTATGTTGTAATGTTTGCAAAACCCACAATGCAATAACCTTGCTACATTACTGTGCCTTTTAGTATACAGACCTTCAGCCAAGAGTGTATCACTACTAGCAACAAGATGTACATCTATTTCTGCATCTGTACTACAGATCCTACATTTGTTCGTACCTCCCACTTTTCTATAATCTTTATAAACTAATGTGTACTTAGTTCTCTTTCTTGAGCTGTCATTAGTAACCTTTCATCTTTTGGTTTGTATTTGCCCCTCCTAAGCTATTAATTATATGTATACATCAAATCTTGATTAACACGAGGTTGTTCCAAGAGTTCTCTATACTTTCCCTACAACAGAGTGTTTCCAGTTTTGTTCCTTTCCTTTTTATGTTCATAGATTCATAGGTTCAGAGGTCATTTTGCAGACAATAAACATCTAGCTGATAATCCATATTCTAAATTTCCCTTCATCATTAAGAACAGCAAAACAAGAAAGACATGGGTTGAATTTGAAGCTGCTAATCCAATTATCTAGGTTAACTTAAAGGTGGAAATGGTGCTATTCTGCTTAACATATAGCAGACATTTGTTACAGGGATGGGGGAGTATGTTGGGGTATGACTCTATCACAACAGTGTCTCCTATTTATTTACTGATAAAGATTTAATTCCTTTAACCTGGTATTTGAGAAATCATTTGTTTGGGAAGGAATAGAAAGCCAAACAGGGTATGAGCCTCCATGGCTCAAAAGGCTCCTCACAGGTCCCCACAGAGGACTCATAAGAGTATAGAGAGGAGGTGCCAGTCTATACTGATAATGAAGATTTCTATGGCCACTGATCTTTTTAGTTGGAACCAATGAGGTTTCTCCAGTTGTGATACATGTTTAGACAAATAAATGCCAAAATCAGTCATGTTCTTTATATCCTTTCTTATTTTTTTCTTTTTGTTTCCTGGATTTTTGCCTACCTCTGGTTTAATTTCCATTCCTACTCCTTTCTGAAATGCTTCTGTAATGACAGACTTATTTGTTCATGTTTTACAGCATTCACTATATTTGGACTAATGATGCCAGCAAATGTATGCAGTTCTGTGATTGCAGACTTACAAATGTAACAAATTTCTAGGAGACCCATACCTCCTTCAGATCAAGGCATATATGGTTTTGTCATGCGTTGATTTCTGTTTATCATTTGACAGGCATGAAGTAGTTTTCTTGTTTTCGTGTCCGACTAATCCAATGATTTTTGGGGTCAGTTAGTTACACCATAGCCAAAAGTTAGAACACGAAGTGCAAGCTGATTTATACCTTGAACTTTATTCTCAAATGTCAAGGTAGTTTTTAATACTAACTTTAGTCTTCTAAACTATTCCTTATTAAGCTTTTTTTTCTTATTTGTTCATGCTTTATGGCTGGTCCTTCATATATTTCCAGGTATTGGTAGACTCCATCTTGTTCAAGTTGCTTTATATTAGATTCCTCTTACATGATGATATTTTACTGGTGCTGCAGTTTTCCTGCTATAAATGTTCCTTTTGCACATTTATCAAGACCAAATACCATTCTTGTATTGTCTGATAATGTTTCCCCGATTTGAAATTTGTACTTTTAGGAGCTTGTCTGGTTAGCTCTACAGTTTTTAATTATCCACAAAATGTGCATGAGATGTCATTGGGCAAAGCTGGTTTCTGGAAGTTAAGCTATTACCATAGCTTAATCTGTTGAGTAAACAGCTAAATGATTGTGTGCAACGTGAAACAACAGTAGTGACAAAGAATCACCTGAGAATATCCCATTTGTATTTCTATCCCTAGGATAATAATTCACCCTTTATCATGACTTAGTTGTAAAGTGATTTTATATTCTTTCATAGTGGTTACTTTTCAATTTATCTGTAAATTGTCAGTGTTGGATCTATTTTATACATCTTTGTGAATGTGGAATATTGTCAAATGCTTTTTTTTAAAATCTCTCCATGCCATACTTAGGTTCTGCCCCTTTTTGTACAACTCTCTATTATGGCTTTGTTTAATAACAAATGACCCCTTGTTTCATGTTATTGTCTTCTGTTACCTTTCTGCTGTATTGCCAAGATTGATTTTTCTCTAAGTGTCTGTAAACTGTCTGCATCAATTTTGATACACAATTTATATGTTGCCAGAATGCAAGTTATTGATCTATGCTTCTTAACATGGCTTGCAGGTTCACTCTTAAGTAAGAGTATTTTTCCTGTTGTTAACTAGGTTGTTATCCATTCAGGATATACGTATAAATAAGTTTTTACTAAGGTGCAAAGATTTTAGTACCTTTAGTAACAAACTAGATACTGCATCTAGACCTGGGGTTTTCCATTTAGTAGCCTTTCTTAATTTTAACTCAAATTCTCTAACGATTGTTTAATCTCATTTGGTATCTTCTATTTTAGAGCATCATAATGCTTCTTTTAATTCTTCTATCTATTCAGCACCTTTCCAAATCAAACCACGGACTCTACATGACTTTATTATAAGACAGATTGAGAGCTTTCGTCCTTTAGAACTAGAACTTCATCAGAATCTAACAGTTCTGCATTTTTAACCTTTTAGGTGTTGGTTTAATTGAGAATGCTGACACAACCATTAATAACAACAGAAATTATGAGAGGAGTTTCATAATTGAATATGGGACTCAATCTGATGATATCAAGTCAATTGAGAGGAAGAATTGGAATATTTAAAAAAAGACCCAGAATTATTCCAACTTTTAGGGCCAGAACCATACTTTATTTTTAAGACAGAATTGAATCTCAAAGAAAGTTTTGAGAGAAATGAGCGGAATTATGAGAGTAAGAAACAAAGTACAGGAACTAAAAAGTGTGTGTGTTGTGCTCAATGCACTTATATTTTAGAATCTAGGCATATTATTTTAGAGAACAGAATACTGTTAAAAATATTTTTTGAAAGGGGAGCTGCCAAACCTGTAAAGTGATCTATTTAGCAAAATGCTCTACCTGCCCAGCCATTTATACAGGAAAAACAGAACGGGCTTCAAGAAAGAGTATATATGAATATTTATACCATATAGGAAAAAAAAATAAAAACAGTGCATTATTTAAACATTCTAAAGTATGCCTTAGCTTCCAAAAATTTAAATTTGCAATTTTGGACCACGTTAAGGCAAATCCTATGGGAGAAGAGAGTGGCGAGATTTTAGAAAAGAGGAAAGTTAGATACTAGCTTAAGTTACATGCGTCATACCCTCCGTGGATTATTGAATATATTTCTTTGCAACCCATATTAAATAAGAGAGCTAATATTTATTAGATAAGTTCTTGATGAAGTTTTAATTTTAAGATTGTTTTAAGGTTGTTTTTATTTTTACTTTTGTTTTAGATGTGGAGAGATTACTGTGTCAAATTGCTTATAACATTGTACTGTTACTTGAAACCCATATGATGGTTAATTGGAGTGTTTTTTATATTATATAAATAGGTTAAAGATGTGGAACTGTTAGAGTCTGATAAAGTCCTAGTTCTAAAGGATGAAAGCACTCAATCCATTTTATGATAAAGTCCCGTTGAGTCCGTGGGTTGATTTTATTCCATATCGTTGCTATGTTCCACAGGCTCTTTATAAATACTTCTACAAATTGTTTAAAAGCTGGTGCTACTGTTGCTCTTCTTTTCTTTCTTTTCCCATTTCTCTACAAAACTTTTTTGAATCATTAATGAATTGCTTGTTTTTTACTTTCCCTTTATAATTTCCTGAGAACCCTCCCACTTTTTTCTATTTGTGCCGATATTTTTAATTTATTTTTTGATGTGATGGAAGAAAAATCCTTGTCTGTTTTGATATTGTATGCTGTTTTTATCACCTCTGCCTTTCTTACAATTTTTAATGTTTTGCTGTTGAAGTGATACCCTGACCCCACATGCAAAAACAGAAAAAAGGGTTTGTGGCGGGATGGAAAGTTTGATGATCTATTTCCTTTTCTGTATTCTCCTACTAATGATACATCTTGGCTTAGCTGATTTTTAGTTTTCTCTTTGATGCTTCCATGGTGACATTCTCTTTACTCTCTTCCTTTCCTTAGTTACTCTGTATTTTTATTATAGTAGTTTATCTGTTGTTACCTTTACTGCACAGTTTATTCTGTTTATTTCTGTTGCATTATATGAATCTCTGTCTTAGTTTTCCTAATTACTGTGTTCATCTGTTTTATCCTGTAGCCATTTTCTCATATCTGTGTTAATATGCTTGTCCATTTATATTAAATCAAGCGGACAATTCCATACAACATTGTCTTCTTGACCAAGGGAGCCCTCTTTATTGTCTGTTTCCTGCACTTCCCCTTGAAGTGTAATCCTAATCTGAATTTCAGAAAAATATCTCCTGTTGAATGTTGCAAAATGTCCCTCTGTGTCATATCCTCCAAACTGTCCTGTTCTGTCTGTTGCACCATTTCCTGGGGATTCATTTACTTCTCGTGTTGTGAGATTGCCTGTCCACATTAAACTCTTCCCTTCTCAATCAGTCTATAATTTAAATTTCTATATCTTGTTCTTCTGCATCATTACATTTTTTGTTTCTCAATACATTACATTTTCTGTTTTTATTCTTCTCTTTGTAAAATTTTCCATGTCTGATGTCTTTGTATATATCTTCAAATATCTTTAGAGCTGCATAACCTATAGTGTGTAGTGCAACTTTCTTTTCTTCATAAATATTACACTGTATTAGAGTTCTTCTAAGTTCTTTTTTCTTTCTTTCTGAAGCCCACACTTCTTTTGTCATGTGTTTAGGTAGCCACTACTTTTTGTTCTTCTTGCAGTACTTACCCAGCTCAATCTTTTTCCAAACAATCCAATATTTCTTTATTTAGTTATTGTTTTGATCATATCTATTCTATTAAAGATCGTAGAAGTTTTATCTCAAGCTTCTAACTGTTTACTGGTGAAATTATTTTTCTTTCATCTAATAGTTTTTTACTCATGCTAAATATTCTATTAGTAAACATTTTGAATTTGTTGTATAATCTTTTATATCCTTAACAGTCCTCTTTATTGTCAGCATGTGTCTTGCTTGGCCTATCCCTTTGTTCTTGTTTTTGTTTTTGTAGACTGCTGCTTCCTTCTTCCAAAAGGGAGGGACCACTCACAGCAAGACTTATCCCTATGAAAGGGATGTTGCCAGAAAAAAAAAACTGTTCCTGCCTCAAGAAGGGCAATAGAAAATAGAAGGGATTTTTCCTTGAAGGTAGTAAGGGTACTACTCAGCTTGACTTTTGTTGGAAGTTTGTTCCAGAGGTGACAGATATCTTGAGATATGAATCTATCATGGTAATGTAATGTATCTTATTTATCTGTTAGTTGGTTGTTGTCCTTTATGTCTGCAAGCACTTCTGCAGTGTCCATTTATCTGCTGAAAACCTGTACCAGCTGATCTGCTAGAACACTGGCTGATTCCAAGGGCCCTTAGAGGCAGCCTACCTTGTCCCTATGCTTTATCCTCCCTTAAGGAAGACAGTTTCCTCTCCACCTCTTCCTTCCATATCCTGCTACGTGCCTACTCTGCTACAAATAGTGCTGTACCTCCTAACCAGCATGGCACCCTCCTTTTGCTTTCCTTGACAAAGACTGCAGTAAAATATGCATTCATTGATTCACTAGATCTTCTTTTCCAAGTCTTCTGTGATCTCCCTCTCATCTTTGGTCAACCTGTCCAGGTCTGTATCTCCTTTCCCTGTTTCTGTATTGTCCCTCTCATCTTTGCTCCACCTGTCCAGGTCTGTGTCTCCTTTTCCTCTTTCTTTAATGTCCCTATCATCTTTGCACCACTTGTCTAGGACTGTATCTCATTTCACTGTTTCTTTGCTCCACCTGTCCAGGTCTGTGTCTCTTTTCCCTCTTTTTGTAATATCCCTCTCATCCTTGCACCACCTGTCCAGGTCTATGTCTCATTTTCCTCTTTCTTTAATGTCCCTCTCATCTTTGCACCACCTGTCTAGGTCTGTGTCTCCTTTTCCTTTTTCTTTAATGTCCCTCTCATCTTTGCACCACCTGTCTACGTCTGTGTCTCCTTTTCCTCTTTCTTTAATGTCCCTATCATCTTTGCTCCACCTGTCCAGGTCTGTGTCTCCTTTCCCTGTTTCTGTAATGTCCCTCTCATCTTTGCTCCACCTGTCCAGGTCTGTGTCTCCTTTCACTGTTTCTGTAATGTCCCTCTCATCTTTGCACCACCTGTCCAGGTCTGTATCTCCTTTCCCTGTTTCTGTGATGTCCCTCTCATCTTTACTCCACCTGTCCAGGTCTGTGTCTCCTTTTCCTCTTTCTTTAATGTCCCTCTCATCTTTGGTCCACCTGTCCAGGTCTTTATCTCCTTTTGCTGTTTCTGTAATGTCCCTCTCATCTTTGCTCCACCTGTCCAGGTCTGTGTCTCCTTTTCCTCTTTCTTTAATGTCCCTCTCATCTTTGCTCCACCTGTCCAGGTCTGTGTCTCCTTTTCTTCTTTCTTTAATGTCCCTCTCATCTTTGGTCCATCTGTCCAGGTCTTTATCTCCTTTTGCTGTTTCTGTAATGTCCCTCTCATCTTTGGTCCACCTGTCCAGGTCTTTATCTCCTTTTGCTGTTTCTGTGATGTCCCTCTCATCTTTGCTCCACCTGCCCAGGTCTGTGTCTCCTTTTCCTCTTTCTTTAATGTCCCTCTCATCTTTGCTCCACCTGTCCAGGTCTGTGTCTCCTTTCCCACTTTTTGTAATGTTCCCCTCATCTTTGCTCCACCTGTCCAGGTCTGCATCTACTTTCCCTCTTTTTGTAATGTCCCTCTCATCTTTGCTCCACCTGTCCAGGTCTGTGTCTCCTTTTTCTCCCTCTGCTAAATACCTAAAGACACCTTTGTTCCTCTTCTTGACTCCTTGTGTCAGCTCTGTTTTAGTTTCTGCCTGCTGGTGTTCATCTCCTTTATTGCATTATGCTTTGTTACATTTAGTGAACATCAACCACCTTACTACCCACTTCCTTCCTTCCATGCTTCATGTATGCCCTGACATCTGTTATAATTGTTAAAATCACCTTCCTTTGTAGAAATATTGGCCTTATCCACTTTTTGCCTGTTCGTTATACCCTTGTCTGCAGTCAGAGTACTGCATACCTGACTCATTCCCATGACTTGTTTACACCATCATATTGGCCCCAGTTCTCTGACTCATCCTTCCTGACTCATTCCCATGACTTGTTTACACCATCATATTGGCCCCAGTTCTCTGATTCATCCTTGCCCTTCTATTGGCCTTCTCCCCAACTCATCATAATTCACCCCTTTAAAGTCCCGCACTATTATCTTTGACTTATTCTCTTGCAGTTCCCCAACTCTACATCACACAATGTCATGATACTACTGGCAAATGGTGTTTTAATCTGGACATTTGTAACTCCTCATCTGCCCTCATTAGATCTAAATCCAGAATGTTACCCTCTCTGGTTAGTTCCACCCTAGTTGACTGAACGTTTATAATCTAAGATCTCCTACTTCCTAATTAGTGTGGCACTCAGAATCTTGTGATCTGAATTAAGATTGCCTGTGACTGTATTCTATACCCCGTTCTCCATTTGTGTCTCTTATCTTCCTCCTTTGACATATTTAAAGGTCAGTGCACTGTACGACTACACTAGTATTTCTCCTTCCTTCTTGTAACTCATCATCAGGGTGTTTACCTGAGGTGCTGATCGTGCCATTTTTCTTGCTCCTCTCATCTGGTGGTGTTCCGTCACATCATTGTTCACACATTTGATACTCTTTTTGTGTGAATTATTACTCCGCTTTCATAATCTCCTTTCATCTTTCATTGCCAGCCTGTAATTTAGTACCTCCATGTCATATCCCTCTTGTAAATTAACCATGTTTCTGTGATGTCAGTAATGTCTTCCTTCCTAGCCTGCATCATTAACTGTAGTTCCCCCATCTTCCAATTCAAACTCCTTGCATTACTTTGACATAGTATGCAGCCATGTTTTGAGTTACTCTTATTTGTTGTTTTGCTATTTTTTGTGTCCATTTTTCCTTTTCTCTTCTTTCACCTTCCATTTCTTCTCTTTCTGCCACAGATCCTCATCCTTCCATCCTAGTTTAAAATATAGCCATTGATATCTGTCTTTCTTACACAGATATATGCACTATTGTCTTTTCTGAGCTAGGATGAATTCTGTCTATGACACAGATATGTTCTGCCCTTCTCCCTTGTCCAGTGTCATATCTACCTCTTATACTCCCTATGGCTTTACTGCACATCACCAAGTCAAATGGTATCAGAAGCCCTCGGTCTGGGAATCTAAACTTCTTCTGCAACAACAAGTAAACAGTTTGTAGGTACAGGTTTATCTCGCAGATGATACTACTGATGTGGAATAGACTCCCCATCCGCATAAAACAAAGTCATCCCTGTCCATTTTCGAACAAAACTTAAATTTATGGACGGAAAACAGAAAATTTACCCCAGGACTGCCCCCTGTACTACCAATGGACAGATGCAGCTCCTAAATGCTTTATCCCATGCATGCGTTCCCCTCAGATTATCTAAAGTATGATCCCAATTATTCTCATTAGGGATAATATCTAATTATCGACCATGGGATGAATTATTTTAAGCACAAATAGGGAAACTCACTAGACATAAAACGGCCTGAAAGGGTAGCTAGCCTAATACTTACCTATGAATCTATGAAACTACATTTCTCTGTTCCCATAGTACTGGTTACTGGCACAAGCATTATTTGTGAGAACACTGCCTTCAACAATTTGCCAAGGTGACTGTGCTACCTCCTTTGCTCTGCTTGCTACCACCTCACCTGTCTCTTCTGACAGGTCACTGGCGTTTTCATGTACCACAAGAAGCATCTATCCCACCCCCTTGATGGCTACCTTAGTTACCTCCTGTGTCTTGCTAAATCAGTGCCCCACTATTTGTATCATGTAATCTTTTCTCCCATCTCCCTCTCTAAAATTTGAAATTCCCTTGCTGATTCTCTACATTGTCCCCACACGGGCTGCTGGTTCTTTCATTTCTTGTCTATGCCCCTACCTTTCTTTTCTTCAGTATTTCCCCATCCACTCCAGCCTTTCACAATGTCTGCACAGGCAGCCTTGTTTCCTGTGCTGCATATGATCTCTTTCATATCTGTTTCTCATACTCTTCCATCAAGCACCTTCCGCTGTCCCTAACCACATCCTTGTGATATTGGCTCCTGAGTGGCTATCTCTGTATAAGACTTCTCTTCATCATGTGTCAGTACTATCTGCCCATGTTCTTCTACCTTGGACTCCTCCATGGCCTTCCTTTTGTGATTTCCTCTCCCATTTTCTTCCTTCAATTTACTGTGCACCATATCACGCACCACATCCTCTTGCCCACTGCCCCCCCCCCAGTTTTACCCCTCCATTTTGTTTTCTGGCTTTGTGTTCCACCTTCCTCCTCAGTCCAAGGCCACAGGCAGATGTCTGCATCCAGGTGCATTGTTGATGCCTCAAGCCTTCTTGTAACTCCTGCTGTGTCCACAGCATTGAAATCCCTCATACCATGCACCTGAATCTGATCTTCAAATATGTTTTGTCATAAGTTTCTCCCAAGGAACTGTTTCATTTATTATGTTTCACCTTTCCTAAGCTCTGACTGCTGATACTGGGACATCAAAGCTGATATTTGTCCCCTGGACTCCAAGGTGCAGGCACCCAGTGTTTCTGCAACTATGCAAGTTGTTTGCAAAGGCATACTAGCAATTATTCACACATAAGCCCTATGACCCTCCTTTAGGCAGAGAAGCATCTTTAGAAAAAAGAAGGGGGTCCTACTTTTGAGCCCTACTTGACTCTTTTCTGAATGAAGAGAATTTTTTATCAAACTCAGATCAGGTCTGCTACCCCATGGGGTTTGATACTAATGGTAAGGTGCTTCCACTAAGTCACCCCCCTGAAGAAGTATTGTCTGGTGAACTCAAAATATTGCATTTATTTAAACTGTATTTGCTTTAATATTGCTACACACTCAAGTGTGCTAGCTTGCACTGCAGTTGAATTGTTTTAGTGCTGTTTTAGCTGGTTTTCGGTAAACAAACAAAAAAATAAATTCTAAGTTTGTTTCCTGCCTTTCCTGTAACTAGTCTAGTCCAGATACAGATTTGCTGTATCCAGGACTGTTTGTAAGCTTCTGAGCCCCCCAAGCCTTTCTGTGTTGGAGTGAAGCCTTCTAGCTTATCATTGGGAGTGGTAAGCACTAGGTAGCCTATCTACCACAAGAGGAGTGGTTTCTGGCCCAGAAATTGTAGTTTATTGGCCGTTTGGGCAGTTTTTCCATCTCTTTCAACTTTCTGATTTAAAAGCTGTGTTTGCACTTTTCCTGCCTTTTCTGTAACTAATTTAGTCCAGATACAGATTTGCTGTATCCAGGACTGTTTGTAAGCTTCTGAGTGGTGCCAAAGTCTGCTCTTCATTTTTTCCCTTAGATCTGCTAGTTCTCTCCTCTCCTGCACTTTTACTAGCTTATTAGCCTAGCACTTTACCAGACTTATTGTAGCACACAAAAGTGCTACCAACACTAAACATTCTACAAGGAAACAGCTCCAGTACTTATTATTAATGCCCACCCCTCCAGGCATGTCTAAAGGTCAGTTCCCAGTGGTTTATCCTTTTAACCTGGTGAACTTGGGCATCCTGAGGCAATGTAGCAACTGCCTTATGTACACTATCAACCCTCTCCTCTTACCTCCCAACACTCAGACTTCTGGGAGATGCACTTATATATCCAAATTGGAAGCCAGGCACTCTCCAGCCAAGATGGTCAAGAGGAGAAAATCAACACTTGCACCACACCACATGGAACACATAGCCCTCCAGAACACACACCACCACTGCTTTCACATAAATACACAAACCACACACCCACCTTCGCGGAGGATCTCAATAAAAATCTACCCAAACAGCAGAGACCTCCAAGGCAGAAATGTGCTCGACCACCACAACACAACACTAATCACAAGATACATAACTCTCCTAAACAATGTGCCACTCAACCAAAGCCCCTAAGGGAAAACAGCATGCTCAACACACTAGTCATAGGTGACTTGATAGTGAGACACACTGATGTCCAGCTCACTAGGTTGAATAAGGAGAAGGTAACAGTCAGCTGCCTATCAGGTGCCAGGATCCGCCACATAATGCATGCACACAGGTCCCTCAACAACAGGTACAAATATGACTCTGTCATTGTACATGTAAGTGTAAATGACCTGAGATGTACCTCCCTGGACTACATGAAAAGAGACATAGAGGAGCTCTTGGATTATGTAGCCCAGGTGGGTATAACCCTAGCCCTGAGCAGCATCCTACCATCACCCAGAATGATACCACAGTACAAGCAGAAAATGATTGATTTCAACAATTGTTAAGTTTCTGGTGTCATTCTAAGGGGATCCAGTATCTGTCTGCCTGTGATGACATGACTGACAGACCTCGATGCTTTGCCAGAGATGGCCTGCATCTGTCACTCATGGGCTTCAGGATACTGGCCAAGGCTCTTGCCACCCCTATAGTGCCTTTTTTAGGCAGTTTTCCAAAGACCAAATTACCAAAGTAACAGCTACAAACAAAAGCAATTTGAGGACCATGCTGCTCAATGCTAGAAGTCTAAATCTCAAAACACACTCACTTGAAGCACTCCTTAAACTGGAGAGCATCAGCATTTGTGCTGTAACAGAGACCTGGTTCAAGGCAGCAGAAATCACCCCTGCACTACCAGGCTATAACTCATTCCACACCTTTTGGCCCCAGAACCTGGACCGAAGCTCCAAAGGTGGTGGTGTTTCCATATTCATAAAGGATGCGCACACCTCCGACTGGTAGCCCAACATAATGCATCAGAGATACCTCAGGTGCGGTTAACATTGGGTAAGACAGCAATTCAGGTCATAGCCTGCTATAGGTCCCCAACCATGTCCCAAGACTCACACTCCATGTTCCTAAGTACCCTAGAGAATATTTGGGTCCAACCTAACACTCTCATACTGGGCAACTTCAACTACCCCTCCATTAACTGGGAAAGCTACTCTTGTCCCAGTCCACTTGCCCAACGTTTCCTGGAATTCATTAATTCCAATGCTCTGGACCAGCTTGTTCTTACCCCCCACTAGAGGTAGCAACATCCTTAACCTCATCATTACTAACATGGGTGATGATTGCTCTATACCAATAGTCAGCTCCTCCCTGGTTAGATCCAACCACAAACTAATCACCTTGGAAATCCACATCCCTCCCACCCCCCCATAAAGGTAACCACCATGAAAAACTTCTCCAAAGCTAACTTTGGGCTCCTAAAAATAGAGGTGGCAAACTTCACAGCACCCATGCAAATGGAGAATGGTTGCATGACTGCTGAATCATATACCAAGGCACTGTACAAACACGTACACAGATGCATGGATCTTGTCATACCCAATAGAACCAAGATGCTCTCCTCCAAAAAAGGAAGCCAATCTGGTGGTCCTCTGTCATAAACAAACTCTACAACAGAAGGAGGAAACTGATGTGGAATAAGGTGAAGTCCCAAGACTGGAAAAACTCCCTTATCAGCCTCAACAAAAAGTTGAGATCCCTCATCAAATCTTCTAAAGCTAGCTATGAAAACAGAATTGCAGCAGATAGTAAAGACAACCACAAGGCCTTCTATAGTTATGTAAAGAATCTCCATGGCAATACCCAGATTTGCTCTGAGCTACTGCATGATAGTACCTCCTATACCGAGCCAACAGATATTGCCAATATACTGGCCGACAGATTCAGTGTCAGCTTTACCCCCCCCCCCAAAAGGATCAATCACAATACCAGTAGATCGCCAGGCACCCAGTATTACTGCTGCACAGGTTAAAACAGCACTGTCCAAGGCCAAGAATGCAGGTTCTATGGGAACTGACAATATCCCTGGCTGTGTTCTACATGAACTACAGAGTGAACTGGCACCTCACCTGTGTGCCCTGTTCAATCACAGCCTTACCTCAGGCTTTGTCCCTACGGAATAGTGCACTGCTACAGTCATCCCTCTCCACAAAGGAGGAGCGACTACAGATCCTGGGAACTATCACCCCATTAGCCTTACAAGTCTGATATGCAAAGATATAGAATGCATCATTGTGGACCTAATAAACAAGGATATAGGGAATCTCCAAACTCTGGATCCCACACAGTTTGGTTTTGTGATGGGTAGCTCATGCCTGCTCAACCTGGTTGACTTCTTTGAGTCAGTCACCAGAGCTGTGGATGAAGGCAAGGTGGTTCATATAGCCTACCTTGATCTGGCCAAGGCCTTTGATACTATGCCCCACTCAGGAATCATAGAAAAACTCACTAAGCTAGGCATCAACCCCTATATCACTAGGTGGGTTGCAACCTGGCTCACAGATAGAACCCACAGTGTGAAAGTAGCTGACTCCAAGTCAGACTGCTGACCAGTTACGAGTGGAGTCCCACAGGGTTCGGTCCTGGGTCCTGTCCTGTTTGGTATCTACTTCTCCAAAGTCCAGGCCAACACGAAAGAACTCTGGCTGACAAAGTTTGAAAACGATTGCAAGTTAGGAGCTATTATTAACTCCCCAAGTGATGTTGACATCCTACAGAAAGGCCTCACTGAGACCACCGACTGGTGTCAGAACCATGGCCTTAAGCTCAATGCCAAAAAATGTGTCATCATCTCCTTTGGGAAAAACCTGGTTCCCATGAATTACCACATCCATGGTAGTCCACTGAACACAGAAGGCATTATAAGAGATCTGGGAACACAGGTTGACTGCAACCTCTCTTTTGACCACCACATTGCCACTGTGATCAGAAAGTCCTTCTATGTGACATATCTCATTAAGCATTTTGCATACAGGAATAAAGAGGTCATTGTCTCACTCTACTCTTCCCTCATTAGGCCATTCATCGAATACAATACCCAATGTGGCATGTACCTCACTAGACACCTGCAACAACTGGAGAGGCCGCAAAAGTACCTCACAAAGAGGATCCTAGGCCTTAAACACTTGTCCTGTATGGACAGACATAAAAAACTCCAACTGTTCTCTGTCTCATATCACCTATTTAGAGGCGATCTCTGCTTGCCTTACAAAGCCATGTCTGGCTCAGCTCTGTTAGAAATGCTACATCTAAAGAAATCCCAATCCCTCCCCACCACACACTCCAGAGACCTCAACCTCATTACCACAATCAACAGAACATGCTGGAAGGACATGTTTATAACCCAGAGAGTGCCCATGCTATAGAACAGACTTCCCATACATGTCAAACAGAGCACCTCAATGGTCCTCTTCAAGAGAAATCTTGATGAGTGGATGGGAAATAGAAAATTCACCCTGGGGATCACTCCAGTGGCTCTACTCAACAGAGGCACTGGGAACTAAGGTTGGGTGCCACAATGCCAGGGTAATCCTATGGGCTAGGCTTGTAAAGGCTCCAGGGCCATTAGCCTAGTACACACCTATGAACCTATAAACCTATGAAGGAACATTTTAAATGGAAGTCAAAAGAGCTCATGGCTCTTCAGAAAAGTTTTTTTCTGTGACTGCAGTGTTAGGAGATTAAACCCTCAGGTTTTACCCTGTTATCCAGTCATTCAAGGACATTTTAAGACAGTGTGTTCCAAAAATGCCTAATAGATGTTAAGGACTACAGAACTAGCAGAGGCATTTATACAAAAGCCCAGTTGCAGATTTGGCGATATCAGTATAAGTGGATGTAATAAGGGGGACCAACTTAGCCCTGGTATTGAACCCTCTGGCTAATGATAGAAAGAGTACAGTTTTGGACAGAATCATCAACAAAGTATACACTTCTGCCTCCCAACCATTAGCTCCATTAGATGCATAAACCCATCTGGCAGAATGTTATAGGTTCATAGGTTCATACTAGGCTATCTGTCCTAGGGCATTTATAAGCCTAGCCAGAGTGTGTTTGGCTTTCGCCACCCATTTTAAATTAATTTTGCTATGCCCTTTTTCGAGGTTAGTATACTGTGCCTCTGTCTAACAGTGACACAGAAGTGATACCCGGGGTAAACCTACGATCTCCCATCCACTCATCAAGAATCCTCTTGAAGAGAGTCAATGAGGGACTCTGCCTAACCTGGACTGGGATTTTATTCCAGAGTGAAGGGAGCCTCTGGGTTATGAATCTGTCCCTTCAGCATGTCCTATTTATTTCAGTGCTGAGGTTCAAGTCTCTCAAGCGCGTAGCTCGATGGGATTTGGATTTTCTGAGGTGCAGCATGTCCATTAATTCCGGGTTGGACATGGCTTTATACGTCAGGTACAGATTGCCTCTGAGCAGGTGGTATGCCACTGAGTAGAGCTGGAATTTCTTCAACCGGGCAGCATTTGGCATCTGTTTGAGCCCTTTGATCCTCTTGGTGAGGTACTTTTGGGGTCTCTCCAGTTGCTGCAGGTGTCTGGTAAGGTACATCCCAAAAGGGGCATTGTACTCAATTATGGACCTGATGAGGGATGAGTAAAGAGGCGCGATGACCTCCCCTGATCTAGATGTGAATCCCTTCATGATTAGGTGGGCTATATAAAATGTTCTTCTAACCACTCTGGCCACGTGGTTGTCAAATGAGAGATTGCTATCAACTTGGGTCCCCAGGTCCCTAATTACTTCTTCTGTACTTAATGGATTACCACCTATGTGGTAATTTGTAGGCACTTTGTTTTTGCCAAAGGGGATGACTATACACTTTTTGGCATTTAGCTTGAGGCCATGGCTCTGGCACCAGTTGTCTGTTTCTATGAGGCCCTTTTGGAGGATGCTTGTGTCAGCTGGAGAGTCGATTATGGCACCCAGTTTGCAGTCATCTGCAAACTTGGACAGCCACAGTCCTTCTGTGTTGGCCTGTACCTCCGAGAAATATATACCGAACAAGAGAGGTCCCAGGACTGAGCCTTGTGGGACTCCACTTGTAACTGGTTTGGAGTCTGACATGGCTCCAGCAATTCTAACCATGTGGGTTCTGTCCTTGAGCCAGTTTGCAACCCATCTAGTGACATAGGGGTTTATATTTAAGCTGGTGAGCTTATCTATAATGCCCGAGTGGGGTATTGTATCGAAGGCTTTTGCGAGGTCCAGGTAGGCTGTGTGGACCACCTTCCCCTTGTCAATGGCCTTGGTGACTGTTTCAAAGAAATTGACCAGGTTTAAGAGGCAGGATCTGCCCTTAACAAAGCCGAACTGGGTAGGATACAGTGTCTGTAGGTCCCCAATATCTTTATTTATGAGGTCCATGATGATCCTTTCCATAGCTTTGCAGACCAAGCTAGTCAGACTTATGGGGCGATAGGTTCCAGGATCCATTGAGGCACCACCTTTGCAGAGATGGACCACTGTTGCTGTACGCCACTCTTTGGGTACATATCCTGTAGTAAGGCTGAGATTGAACAGTAGTTTTATGTTTGGGTTTAGCTCTTCTTGGAGTTCATGTAGGACGCAGCCCGGGACACCGTCTGGTCCCATTGATGCTGTGTTTTTTGCTTTGGAGAGGGCGGCTCTTACCTGAGCATCTGAGATGTCAGGGGGGCAGTACTCTGCTGGGATAGATATTTGCCCTTTTGGTGGGAGGGGGGAGTTTGCACTGAACCTGTCAGCAAGGATGTTGGCAATGTCTGTGGGTTTAGTGTATTTTTGTCATTTTGGACTAATTCTGAGCATATCTGGGAATTCCCACCCAGGTTCCTAACATAACTAAAGAAAGCCTTGTGATTATCCTTAGTGTCCTGTGCAATTTTTCTCTCGAAGCTGGCCTTAGACGATTTTATGAGTGCCTGTAGTTTTTTGCTAATACTGATCAGAGATGCCTTCCCTTTTTAGGATTTTGCTCTATCATGTAGTAGCTTCCTCCTTCTATTGTATAGTTTGTTTATAGCTGGGGTCCACCAGACAGGACGTCTGCCTTTGGAGGATTGGGTCTTGGTTTTATTTGGGATTGCAAGATCCATGCATTCCTGAAGGTGTTCATAGAATGCGTTTATAAAGGATTCTGCAGTCTGGGCCATATTTTCCACAGGCCCGGGGGCTTTGAAGGATTCCACCTCGGTTTTGAGGAGTGTGAAATTTGCTTTAGAAAAGTTTTTCACTGTGGTTTTCTGGGCAGGGGGTGGGGTCGGGATGTGAATATCCAGCAAGATTAGTTTATGGTCTGATCTTACCAGTGAGGGATACACTTCTGGTCTGGAGCATAGAGTCCCCATGTTGGTGATGATCAGGTCCAGTATGTTTTCCCCACTTGTGGGAGTGGTAACAAGTTGTTCCATAGCATTTGAGTTTATAAATTCTAGGAACCTTTGGGCTAGGGTGTTGGAGCTAGAGTAATGCTCCCAGTCTATGTTTGGGTAGTTGAAGTCACCCAATATAATGGTGTTTGGAGAGACCTTCATATTTTTCAGTGTTCTCAGGAAGACCGAGTGGGGTTCCTGGGTTTGGGAGGGTGGTCTGTAGCAGGCTATAAACTGGAAGGCAGTTTTACCCACTGTTAGTTGCACATGGATAGTCTCTGATGCTTCGTGCTGTGCCACCAACCTGGAGGTGTGGGTATCTTTGACGAATATTGATACTCCCCCTCCTTTTGTGGTTCGGTCCAAGTTTTGGGACTGAAAAGCATGGTATGAGGTATAACCTGGTAGTGCTGAGGTGCTCTCGGGAGACTTGAACCAGGTATCTGTTACTGCACAGATATCGATGTTCTCCATGCTAAGGAGAGTTTCGAGTGCATGCATCTTGAGGTTTAGACTTCTGGTGTTGAGTAGCATTACTCTTAGTTTCTTATCCCTTGTGATACCTATGGAGGTGGGTTTGTCTTTTGAGCCTTGCCTAAAAAAGGCACTATGGGGGTAGCAAGAGCCTTTGTCAATATCCAAAAGCCCAGGGGTGACAGGTGCAAGCCATCCCTAGCGAAGTATCGTGGCTTGTCGAGCATGTCATCCCAGGCTGACAGGCATTGGATCCCCTTTGACTGACACCAATACTTAAGCCAATTGTTGAAATTGATCATCTTGTCTTCATATAGTGGCATCATTCTTGGTGAGGGTAAGATGCTACTCAAGGTCAGGGTCATACCGGCCTGGGCTACATGCTCAGAGAGCTCCTCTATGTCTCTTTTCATGTAGTCCAGGGAGGTACGTCTCAGGTCATTCACACCAGCATGGACAATGACTGAGTCATATTTGTACTTGCCTTGGAGTGACCTGAGTGCTTGTGTTATGTGGCGGATCCTAGCGCCCGACAGTCAGCTCACCATGACCTTCTCCTTGTTCAGCCTGGTGAGCAGGACGTCAGTGTGCCTGACGATAGAGTCACCTATTACAAGTGTATCAGGTGTGTTGTTTAGCCTTAAGGGCTGTGACTGTTTGGCACACTGGCTTTGTGAGCTATGTGTTGCACGTGTTTTGTTTTGGGGTAGCGGTTGCTTGGGTGTCTGCTTTGGAGGTCTCTGCTGCTTAGGCAGATTTTTATTTAGAGCCTCCGAGTATGTTTTTGTGTGTTTATGTGTTTGGTTTGCTGTCGTGGTAGGTCTATGTGAGACAGCATACTTAAACATACTGAATAAGTGGCTAAAAAAAAAACACCTTGGGGAGAGGATAACTAAGGTCTCCATAACAATCAATGAGGCAGGAAAGCACATCATAAAATGTGGTTATTACGCAATGGACACATACCAGGACTGTAGCCTTAGGCTCATTTCTCAAGGGGTATGCTTTGTTAATGTAAAGCAGCAATTCCTAATACAGCTCAGAGTAAAGGTTGGAATTTGTTAAGAAACTGAAGAAGGGAGCCTCTGTTCACTTAGTTTAGCATCTCTTTCACTACCCATACATACGTTTCCCAGGAAATAGTAAACTAAGTTGTGGCTCTTTCACAGTTAGCAAACTAATATGCTGCAATTCAACAGGAAGAAAAACAGTTTCAGACTAAAATGGAGACAGGGAATGTAAGAAGGGAAAAGGGTGTCCTCATTAATGCAGACAGGGTGGCATTTCTCCCCTAATGTCCATGCCCCACCTAATTGTGGCTGTCTTCCAAAAAGCTTGTCTTTTGTGACCTTCTACTCATTCTCAAAATGTTTAATACTACTTCTTAGAGACCTAAATTTCCATGGCAACATAAACAAAACCTGCTAATAGGATATACACCTTTCTCAAAGAAGTCTCTTACTCTCAAATAGACTTCCCCATCAAACTAAATAAAGTACTCCACTAACCCCCCCTCAAACACTACCTGGATGAATGGATGGGAAATCACAAATACACCCCTAGACTGACCCTTCAAACCCTTATGGAAAAGGATAACATGTAGTGGATAATGCTTTGTCTAGGATTCAAATGATCCACCTATATCAATAAGTTATAAATGTATGAAACTGCTTCAGAAGGAATTGTACACTCTGGCCTTGGGTCAGTGGATAATGGATATTGTATACATGAGGTATGCCCCAGAATTCAAAGAGCTGCCTTTCTGAAAGGGCATCCCTCTCACCTTCAGAGAGCAGATTGCTCAAACCAGCCCATTCCATTACAGCTAAACAACTGCAGGTTTATAGACGAGGTATAAAGACAGTAGAGCGGTGAGGAGCACTGTTCAGGAATGCTATTTGTCCTAAAGAAAGCCCCTAGAGACCCTTCTAAAAACTGCTGTGTCAGGGCCAAGAAATTCAAGATGCTTTACTCAAAAGTCACTTTTGTCTCTCCTTGCTAAAGATGTTTTCATGATTACACTGAGTATGAAATATGCTTAACTACCCCAGTCCAGACAAAACATGGAAAGTTTTCAGGTGCTCAGCAGGAAACTCCTTCTTTCAATTCATCTCCCTTCCCTTTAACCTCTCTACGGAATCAGAGTCTTGACAAAGTGCATGGCCCAGTGTTTGTACCCCTGATGCTAAGGGATATTAATATCTACCCCTGCCTGAATGACTGCCTATTGCAGGCTACCAGCTAAAATATGCAATGCCTCCATGCATGCTTTCAGGATTACATGTAAACTTTCATTAGTTACACACACCTAAGCTTTTTAACCAATCGTTTAATGTTGTTGTAAGAAATGAGATGCAGTCCCACAGTATACTCACATAAATCTTCATACTTAAAATTTTAATGAATGCTAATGTAAAAATAGTGGCTATCCTAGTCAGATTCATCCACACACTCATTAATTTTTTAAATTGCTTGTTTGGGGTCAAAGAGATACAAAGTTGAACAGGACAGACCAAACTTTCCTATCTCCAACAACATTCCCTGGTTCATCCAGTGTCATCCCAGGCATTTCCATGTACACAAAACCATATAATATATCCAGTATTTCCCAGGTTTGCCCACAAACCTCTTCCTAGTAGACCATGCATGGTAAATCCCTGGTATGAGGTTCCTAGTGGTGCTTACAAAAATGCAACTCAGCTAGTTCTTTTTAACCTAAAGGATCAGCGGCTTTGCTCCAACATTCGCCTGTATCGTCAAGCCCCTTATTCTGTAATGGAACCTAAGCCCGGCATCCCCTTGGAATAACCTAATTTCTGCTGCTTGTTTCTATGATGTCATCCTTTCAGTGAGGATGGAGGCATAGACTAATCAGTAAGCAGAGAGCTTCATCCAATGACTTAGCTGTCAATTTATGCAGTTAGGATGGCACAGTGGTGCAGAGGCTGTGTTGTCACCTCACAAGAAGAGCTTCTCCAGTTCACTTCTCAGCAGGGGTTCCCTCTGTGCAGAGTCTGCATGTCCTCCCTGTGTTTCTGTGGGTTTCCTCCAGGTCCTGTGGTTTTCTCCAAAGTCATAAAGACATGCATCTGGAGTGTTTCTCCCTGGGCTCCGCTGAAAATTGGCTTTGTTCCAAGTTGGACTTTCCTGGTAAACAAATGATAAATAAATAAAAAATAAATAAATACATAAATTTACAATCCTGTGCAAGGCCTGCAGTGCTGCCATTGTTTTAAGTGTCCACTCACCATTTATCTGAACCTGTCTACCTTCACTTCTGAACAAATCTAAAATCCCTATACTCCTTTTCCAAATCCACAGAGACACTCACACACACAAGGACACACACAAGCAGACACACATGCACACAAATACACACACACACACACACACACACACACACACACACGCACATGCAGACACACACACACACACACACACACACACACACACACACACACACACACACACACACACATGCACACACACACACAGGCACACACACACACACACACACACACACACACCACATGAGCACGCATGGAGGCTCAAACACACTTGTGCACACACGTGTGAGCATGCAGACAGTTTGCAAAGAGCAAATGCATACACACACATATACATGCAAACCTGCAGAGAGCAAACCACTATATTTCAGAACAGGAACACAGCTTCTGATTTAGTGATGCTGATGTTTCATCTATGTCACTTCACATCTAACAGAAAAATACTAGTACTCATTCGAAACTTCATTCACCTGAGGCTAGGAGGATAGCACCATCTGCAGAAAACAGAGAGACCTTTTCCTCTATGGCATTTTGACCAGAATTCATAGTGACATAGCCAGAGACACTGTGTTGAATTATACCTCACAAATGAATCAATATACATAATCAGAGCAGCAACCAGAAAATTCATTTTAATTTGAGTTTTGGTAGGCAGTGTGGTTGTTTACTGGATTCCAGGTTTAGAAATGCACATAAAATAAGGAAAAAACAAAATCATTAGTAGATGAGTGCTATTCCAAGCTCGCTATATTTAAATGTGTCATCCACATAAGGAGAGGCCTACAACAGTGGCAGCGGACAGAGGGTGCCTAGAGTCAAAACTGGCTGTGCACATTTATGCATTTTACATTTATTTTTTGTCTTTAGTTTTGTTTTCCTTAATGACATTCTGAGTTATACTTTTGGGTGTTGCTTCACTTCCATAACAGTTATTTCCATTGTAAAACTGTTGTCTTTGTCACTCAATTATCTTACTCCGCAGGATACAGCTTTCTTAGTAAAATAAAAAAATGCTAATTAAAACCCAGTCACATGACTTGTAGGTGTCATAAAAGAAAATCAAGCAAAAAAGTCCAAATCTGATATGATGAATATGGCCGTTTCTTTGACATCAGCAGAGGCTGTTAATCAAGTAATGCTAAATCAGTGCTCGTTTAAATGCAGTCTGGTGAGTCCCTTCTAGTAATAACACAAACATTTGTCAGGCATTGTGTTTTTGTCATAATTCGGAAACTTGGAATAAGAAGGAATTTGGAATAATTATGCTTTTTCTGTAGAAAAAAAAAAACACTATCCAGCACAAAAGTACACACCACATTACTCAAATACAGTGCAATTGATTTTATTTTTGGGCCGTGGTCTCACAGATAAACTGGTTTCAGCACAAAGCCTGCATCAGTATCCCTATGGAAAACACATTTCATCTAGATTTGGTACCAAGTATAATACTGTGACAAACTAGTGGTCTGTCATTTTTTTTATTTATTTGGCTGATTGATTGGCTATTTTTACAAGCAGGTAAAAACTAGACCACTGGGATCCTTTTTCTATCATAACTTTATTACATTTATATATTTGTTTTATAATCAGCCTGTCTTAATGACCATCAAACTGTTATCTCTCCATTGACCTACACAGCCAGTTCATTTATCTAGAAAAGGAGACCTGAGCGGCAGAAGGAAGAGCTGTCACCCATCTGAGATTGATGATTTTTCTGCAGCATTAAGGCTCTAACCCCTCTGCTCAAGGCCATAATCATCCTAGGGTTCCCCATGCACTATGCATCAGTGAGGTCATGTCAGTTGCTTCTGTGGATAATGTAACCCTTCAGACTGCCCAGCCACCCTTGAAGCCAACACTCCTGCTGGATCTGTGGTCTGCACATGGAATTCTACAGTGGGAGAGAGCGCCTGGCCATGTACATCATCCCCAATCATCATCATCATCATCAAAGCCATGTCTCTTCCTCCTATGCCAGTTCCAACATGTACACCTGAACTGCTATTCAACTTCTTGTTGCTTGGGTCATTGTCAGGACTTTATTCCTCTATGCCATAGAGCTGGGTCATAATTGTATTACAATGTTACATAAACAGATAATTGCAGATTAAAGGACAAAACAAAAATCAAATAGGTACAGATTAACAAATCATACAGTGTAGAAGCACAAGGTAACTACGTTACATATACCAAGATATCAGTGGAACCATTGATTACATTGAATAAATTCAGTTCAGAAGCAACACAGAACTGAGAACTAAATATTAAAAGAAATAGATGTGACAAGATACATCCAACACATTGGAAGCCAAAGATTCATTAAAAACAGAAAATAGGTGAGCCTTGCAATCTAGAATTAAATGAGAAACTCTATGAAGCTTTCATAAAACTGAATGTAGTTGTTTTAATTTCAACTAGATGGGCATTTCACCACTGAGAATGTAGAACTACAAAAAAAAATCTAAAAAGCTCTAGAATAGCACTAAAGTTAATACAATCGGATACCGGTACCTTTACCCAGACCTGGCCTAGCCCAGTGCTCTTTAAATGGTGAGGTCAGCCTCCCTGGGGAATCCTGGCATGTTTCAGGGAAGGCCCACACAACTCAAAAAATATTGTAAAGTTAACAATTCACTGAATATGCGTGTCTAACTGCAGATCAGTAGCAGAAAAAAGAAATGGGCCATTATTTTAAATATGTGTATGGATGGGGGATCATTACGTTTGTACATAGTGCTGAGTATGTTTTCATATACCAAAACCTGTAGTACTTTTCCACTATCTAGAAAAGGCTTACGGGTTTTTCCTGTGGTTTGGAGGAGGCTCACAACAATCTGAGAACCTGTGACCAGCCTCTTTTATGAGAAGTCCATGATTCTGCAACCTGTAGCCAGACAAATCTGGATTTTTACAATGGCTATGTTAATGTGCTGATTGCAGGTGAAGGATTTGTCAAGCCATACCTCAATATACTAATATACATTCATGGTCCAAACAAATTACTTTTTAGGGATAGTGCTGGGCCAGCTCCCCTTGAGGTTAGGTAACTTAATGTCTTCCTAATACCATAGTTTGTATTTTGGTAAGATTCACTTTGAAAAGTAAACCAACAATGTCCAGACTTGGCTGAGATGGGTGGCCATTCTAATGTGGATCTTTAAAGGATGCTAGTACATATATTTCATTAGCATAGCAGATGGGATGCCCATACAAATAGTTCTTCAGCATAGCAGACCTAACTCTCAACTGCAAAGATTTTTGCAGAATGTCTAGATTTTTGCTTCACATTTTCGGTCAGTTCCTTATAAAATTTGTGGGGGTTTTGGCAAATCACATAGGACTGAAGTCACTAAATAATGACATACATTTGAGGTTCAAACTTCATATCCTTTATAAAATGTGTGCTAACACAAATTTTGTTATTCTAGAAACTTTCTGAGTTTATAAGAGCAATATTTAAAATCTGTCCCTAGTTTTAGGCCCTTGTCCTCACATTATTTTAGGCTTTGTCCAGTTTGTATTAAGTGGTTGAGAGGTATGATAGCAGACTCCAATTACTTTGCTGAGGAAGGTCTATATTAGTTCACCAAAATCGCATTGCAGCAGACACCTAATCATCTACCCTAATTCAGAGAAAATCATTTCAGCGATTCACTGAATTTACTCAGGGCAAGGAAATACTTGCCCTACAGCACAACAGACTGACAGCTAAGCAATTCTTGCCCTCGGTAAATTCAGTGAATCACTGAAACAAATATCACTGTATGAGGGTCGATGATTAGGTTTTCACTGCAATGCGATTTCAGTGAACTAATATAGACCTGTTGAGGATAACTGCAGCTGCATTTATGAAGACAGAGACTATGAGGGGGAGGGTAGTACAGAGCTTGTGATATCATATTATAAGGAGAATTCTGAGCAGTCACTAATGACCAAAAAAGTTCTGTGTTCCCAAAACTATACAAGTGAAGGTTACAGAGTAATTTTCTAACTGCTGTATAAATGTATATATTACACAACATAAATCCTGTACTGTTTTACTGAAAATGATATAACAGTATGTACTCTCAAATGCCATGAATATTTAGCATTCAAAGAAAATGTTTCTGGAAAGTACAATGGCAGATTCAGGAAATACAGAGTCAGAGAAATAAAATATTCCCATTTTGGTAGCATTTAAGTACACAGTATCCAGAAGCAAACTGGATAAGCCTCTAAGATGTTGCATTAATTCAAAATAAACAAATAGCCAGAAGTTACAAGACTAAAGAAGGTTGAAAGAGCAAATGATTCTAGTTGTGCATATGGATATAGCCTAGAGTAAAATCTACAGGCTGTACCTCTGAGATGGAGGAGAGAGATAGGGAAAGAATCAGCGGACTGGAAGAGTAGGAGTAAGCATTGCAAAGTGAAGGTAGAGCCCAAGTCAGCAGATAAAAGTAAGCTATAGGTAGTACCTTGTAGTTTTACAAGTAGAAGTAGCCAGAGAGGGTGAAGAAATGTAAGTATAGTAATGACTATAGTGAATGGGAGAGAAGACAAAGGGGCTTTGGGAAATGAGAAATAACCTAATACTAATAAAAGACTAGAACATTCCAGAAGGAAACACTACATTACTTCAGGAAACAGTTGTCCAGAGTCTATTATTAAGGGCAACCTTTTGATAAATGGTAGAAAGTCAGTTTACTATACATGGGAAATGGATGGTATATTGCACAGAGGTTAACTGACACACTACTTAGGTAATTTATTTACATATCTGTTTTACAAATTAGCAAAATAATTTGCCTGAAAGATATTATAATCTTAGTGAGTTACAGAGTATTGATGGATCTTTTCAGAAAAAATCTAGTTTATTGTATTGTACTACTAGATTTGGAAGTGTAGTTTCTTTGACATGGTTCTTTTGACTATTGTCAGTGCTGTATCACAATACTGTGCTTGTGTTAAATACATAGTGCTCTAGATGGTGTATTTACAAAGATAGGGGTTCTTTTCTCACTGCAGTCAACTTGGGTATGTGTGTGTTTTTAGACTTGAGCTGTGGCGTGTACATTAAGTTCTGTAGTCTGTAAACTTAGATATGTAGGGGTTCTAATCTCACTCAAGCCCACTTGGTGTGTACATCTGTGTGTATGCATCTCCCTAAGGAACAAATGTGTATCCCACACTGACTTCCAAACTGGCATGGTTTTAAAAAGTTGGGGCTTGGTATAATGGTTAAGGTGTCTAACTCACAGATACAAGGTACAGTGTTTGATTCTCACCTTTGGGAAGGAAATTGGTTAGGCTTAAAACAGCTAACTAAGAAAGCTAGTCTAGTAATTAGCTGCGAACTTGAGAAATCATTGAACAAAGGGAAATAAGAAAGCTAGCCCAGTAATTAGCTGTGAACTTGAGAAACCGTTAATCAAAGGGAAAATGAAACTTTTAGAGTGCTTTCTGTAAATCTGAATAATATTAAGTATAGTAAGAAAAATAGGAATTTTGGAGTGGTGTGATACATGTGTTGTAGATGTAATTATATCCATGGAAAGTTGGCATAATGTTTAAGGTGTTTACCTTAAAGACACAAGGTGCAGGGTTTTATTCTCACATGGCCTAATTGGCTAGGTTTAAAATGGTGCATACAGACATTTAGCCTAGATCTAATCTATGAACCCTATATACTAAAACAACTTTGTTTACTACTTTTCATACTGCATGGTGTTGTTAATATTTAATGTTGTACCACAATACGGTGATATACTAACACAGTTTTGTTTACTAATTTTCATAATACATGCATTTCCTAATATTTAATGTATACTGTTTCTGTCTTATAGCCCAAATCATGGCTGAAAAAGGTTATTTGACCAGGCCGACTGTAAAATAATTTAGTAGAAAAATAAATATATTACAATTGCAACATAATTAAGAAAGCAAATAAATAAGTAAATAAACAAATAAATAAATAAATAAAATTACATATAAGGCTTCTTGTGAGTGGATAGCTTCCAGTGTCTTAAAATAACAAAGAAATACCATTAGACAAAACAAGCCAGGCCTTAGCTCCTATGTGGAGCTGTTAAGCTACAGAAAGTGAAAAGCAAAGGATTGCTTATGTAATAGGGGGACCACATAGAGAAAAGGGGAAGTTTATTATGCGTGTAGAGTCACACAGGTTCTATCAAATGAGAATGGCTTCTCCATCATGCCACTCTTTTCTTGTAAGATATCTTGTGACCTTAATTCTTATCCTTAATAAAAGAAAAGGGGAAGAGATCTGTAGTGGTTTGTCGGTTATATCAGAAGTGTACAGAATTTTTGAAAGGGAAGGGAGTGAAGCCTGAAAAAACAGAGGTGACTAAAAAGAGTGCCAGAATAAATAAAGAAGTGTATTAAACAATGGAGATGGATGAGGTATAGGAGGTGGAGAAAAGCCTTGAGAAGAGCAGGGAGTAACCAAAGAAAAGTTTTAAACTGTTTATAATTTAACAGGTTTTTACTTAACTTATGGAGAGGAGACCATTGAGACACTCACTACTCAATATCTTCTGAGAAGAAAATGTCACTGTACAGTTGGGGCAGTTAATTCATCTTATAAGCCATGCACCGGTTACTTTAGTCATGCAATGACATTAAAAAAACATTGTTGCACCTAAGCAACTGATAAATTAATGAACAAATCATTTCAGTTGTACCCTGTGCACCAGCTTAATATGTATCACACAACTTAAATGTATATGAATCTACATGAGATATTGCAGCTGTTCATGGCTAATTGTGAGGAAGAAATTCTGTCTCTTTACAATCTCATAAACATTATGATATGCTAGACATTCAAGGCTGGTGAAGCAGCATTAAAGACAGGGTCTGCTGTGTCTTAAGGAATTCTAGCCAATCACTATAGCTGCAGGTTTTAAATACTGTTGGCATCATCAATCACAACAGCTGTAGGTTTTAAATCCTGTTGGCATGCTCAATCACAGCACCTGTAGGTTTTAGATACTGTTGGCATGCTCAATCACAGCAGCTGTAGGTTTCAAAGAGGGTAGGCACACTCAGACAGTGCACCTTTAGGTTTCAGGTAAAGCAGACATGCTCATACAGTGCACATTATGTCTCAAATAAGGATGGTATGGCCAACCAGTGTAAGTCACATAATTTGACATGACCAATCAGTGCAGCTCACATCATATTGTATGACCAATAAGTACAACTCACATTATTTGGCATGACCAATCAGTGCAGCTCACATAATGTTGCTAATGGTTACTTATCATGAAAAAAAACAATAGGCAGACACATGGTACTGTAGTCCCTGTGGTAGAATCCCCAGCACATTAGACACTAATGCAGGAGATGCTCAAGTATTATGCTAGAGACAAGGGGTTGGACTTTGAGAATCTCATTGGTAGACCGATGCCTTGGTTAGAGAGGAGGACCAAGTTACATTATTTTGCTTATTTTTATGGCTTAAGGAGACAGTAAACTTATCTAGTCTATCCTTTAATGCAGTTAACATTCTGCCTTCCTTCCAACCCACCTTCCTCCTCACTCTTTCTAAACCTAGCCCATGATTTTATTAATATCTCCATGGATTGCCTCTCCATCATTCATCCAACTAGTTCTGAAATGTTGTGGCCCAGTAACGTAATAATTGTTTTATAGTGCATTCATATTCAACTTATTAATAAAGGCAATAAAAATAAAATATTGACACTGATGGTTTACTTAGTAAGGTATGTAAAATCATAGGAAATAACTACATCCATAAAAGTATGAATTCTTTCCCTTATTATTATTAAAACGTATATAATATTTTCATCAATGAAGGTCACAGTAATTTTTCTGATTTGAAAAGTAAACATGAACTTTTGATTTGCAACTACTGTGAATACTATGGGATAGAAGCTCACAGAGAAACGTATGCATATGTACATTCATACGGACATACTTACATGATTATTTCTTTTATGACTGATTGATGGAAAAAGCCAGTAACCATCGTTTAACAATCAGGCTGTTATAAGGTCAAATTAATAGTTAACAAACAGCCTACTTTATATAGTGGCCAATAATGTGCAAACATGCCTTTAGCTTGCTTTTTTCCTAATTGTGCAGCCGTATTGCCACTGGATGCAATGACTCATTACTACGTTTTTTTTTTCCTTTTTTAATTAGCATTCTTATGCATTCTGGTTTCCCAGAACCAGTCATTAAAGTAATTAAAATTACTAAAGCACTTGTAAGTCAGGTAAGGATTAATATCAAGTTAACATCAGAATTTAATTTCCTTAACAACATAAAGAGCAGAATGTTTACTTTCCAGTTCACTTTTAATTATTATTGTTGATCCATTGCTGATCTGTATTAGACATTTTGAAGAAATTTCATGATTTATAAGAATAATTTATTATCAAAAACTTTGCTGTTCCAGATGATTTACCACATTTAATAACTGGTCTTTTTATTTATTTATTTTTTTTTTTGTGAAATTATTTCTACAAATTATGTACAGTATTTGAATAGTTTTTTTATTAATAAATCAAAATTCATTATTCGTTTCTTAAGGAGTGACTTGATTTAGAATAAATCATTCAAGAAGTAAATAAAGAGGTGGATGTTTAACGTAATATAACACAGACTGTTGATTAGAAATATAAAGCTGATGCAGAATAATTATTAAATCTTACCTGTAATTCATTTCAAATACACTAAATGAAGCACAAAATTCCAAACTTCACATTCAACAAAGTTTAAATGTTTTTTTCTTTAGAGCTGTATCCCTGAACCCACACATATGCACAACGTTGACCTTCTGTGCAGTATTTGTCCAACTGTCACTATGTATGTCTTTCCATCAATTTAAACTCTGACATTGTATTTTGCTCTGGTCACTGATACAGTACCACCCCACCCCCATGTGCAAAACAGGACAAAAGAATGTCAATACAGATGCCAACACTTTGGGCCTGGTATTTGAGAAGTATAGTATTTAATGCTACAGTTATACAAATGTTTCTAGCTGTAATAATATAAGCTATTACTTGGAAAAGTGAATTTCTTCAAAATATACTCTTGAAGCTTTATTTACTTTTTGGTACTCAAAATACAATGCCTTCATCCATAATTAATTATGTCATTACATTGAAATCTGTATGTAGTTAACTATTTCAGGAAGAGATTGCTCAGAATTATTCCAAAACAAATCTAGAAAAGGGTCTGAAATTACTGACTCAGCATATTGCAGCCAAATTGGGATTAAATTCAAATCTTATACAGTGCTTCAATAAGTAATGCCTTTTTCAGTGGTTCTAATATGAAAAGCTGACATTCTGAAAGTTCACATTCCAAAAGAATGAAAAATAATGTCCAAACAACAAAATGGTGAAACTGAATAATTCCTTTTTTCTTGTTTTTTGCAGGGAGCAAGCCCTTCCCAACACTGTCTAACTTATCTATACCAACTCCACATTCACAGCAACTCGAAGAAGGGAGAAATCTCCCTGAAGAAGTGAATTGTTGCTGGTGTGCTGGTGCACAATTAGAAATTGCACTCCAGTGATTAGGGAAAAATGTATGGCATTATGCCATTAGTCTTTTTTCTGTAGGCAACTGACTCCCAAGCAATTTCATTTTAAGCATGTGTAGGGAAACCCTTTTAAAAGACTTCATTATTAAATCATTAAATAAAGAATTTAATGCATAGCAAAGAGTAAAAAGTGACCAGTTGTGGTAAACCATGTAGGACACCATTTTTTCTGTAAATTCAAATCTCTGGTATTTTTGTTTCTTGTATATGAAGTGCTCATATCACCACCATTACAAAATATATATACACGTAACACAAACTCAGACAAATCACTATTTAAAAAGTACATTTAAAGATACTATGCATAGCATGAAATTCGACATTCTGTATACTGCTTCCATAACCTGCATACATATTTACCATATATGTACTTCAGCCTTATTAAACGAATACATATTCATTCGTTCATTCATTTATTCATTCATTCATTCATTTATCCATTCACTAATTCTGTGATACCCACATTATCCAATTCATGGTCATACTATATCCAGAATCTTTCACTTGTGTGCAAAGCAGAGGAAGTAATCTTGCATAGGATGCCACACACACACACACACACACACACACACACACACACACACACACACACACACACACACACACCTCCAAAAATATCACTTTCCACCTAAATCACTCCAAGAAATTAAATTCTTATTTATAACACAAAAAATGAAAATAAAACAACACAATGTAAAAAAAAGACTGTCATTACTAGCAAAAAAGACCAAATTTTGTCTAAGCTCAGACTGAACTAAAATGACTAAACTAACAAATTGTAATACAACCCTCACTACACTACTAAAGTCCACCAAAATAAATCAACATTAAAAAACACTGATATCAATAAAATCTGTAATTTAGGCATAAAAATATGGAAAAAAAATAAATGGAATATGTATGTCTGGCTTCTATAATAAGAGAAATACATTGTACTTTAGGATTAAAAAACTCGATCTGGAACTCATGGCTTCATCATATATTGAAAATCTGGTTCCTAAATCCGCAATACAAGGCAATCATGTGTACATGCTAGAACTCCATGTAGTCCACAACGAGTATGTGTGTGTGTGTGTGTGTGTGTGTGTGTGTGTGTGTGTGTGTGTGTGTGTGTGTGTGTGTGTGTGTGTGTGTGTGTGTATATTCGCCAAGTGGAAGATTACAAAATGACCCAAAATATGTAAACAGTGATATTAGTAATCTTTCTGACTCCCTACTAACATTATTGCCCAGATTTTAGCAAGGAAAGATTTAGGTGTTAGTATTTTTCTACAAGCAATTTGTCTGTTGAAGCACTTTATTTTATACTACTTTTGTAGAAAAGTATAACTTTTCTATATGTTTAAATTCTCATACTGTATTAGTCAATTTGCTTTTAGTAAATTTCATTCATTCGTTTATCCCTTGTTGACCAGGTTAGTCCTACTAGGCTACTGGACTCTTTTCAAGAGGGACCAGAGATGGTATTTATACTACTAAGGGAAATTTGGCCAAGGCACATGAGTACTTCCTCAACTGTTTTCTTTAGGTGCCATGGGATCTTTACATCCACCTGAGCTGCCATCAACTCAGATAGATAGGACCTTGGTTTAAAGTTTCATCCATAGAATGACACACTCAGGAGTGTTGCTGTACTACAGTTTCTGCAATCCAGTCACCTGGAGTGGGAATAGAACCATAGCCCTCTGGTCTTCCAGCACCAAAAGTGAGTGTGCTACCTATTGTGCCACTGACATAGATAATGTACATTTATTTAATTTTAAATGTTTGTGACTGATTATTTATTCATTCATTGACTGACTGCTTGACTGATATAAGGATACTTAATGTCAATGGCCGATTATAACAGGAGTCATCTGAGCAGCTGCCCAGTGCCCAAAGGTGTGGAGTAGCCCTTTACAGTAGCAGCATTTACCTTGGTTTTACCTTAAACTTCTCCAATTTTATCTGCGGTGGTGCAGCGGTAGTGTTGTTGCCTCACAGCAAGAGGTTCTCCCATTCGATTCTCGGCTGGAGTGCAGGGAGTGCCTTCTGTGTGGTCTGCATGTCCTCCCCGCGGTTGGGTGGGTGTTCAAAAGACATGCGTAAATAGGCATGTCTTTGTTGAAGTTTGAACGTCGAGCTGTTACCTCGGTGTTCATCAAAATCTACTGCTAATCATTAGCGGACCGGAGTTCCACTGTGGCGACCCCTAACCGGGAAAAGCCAAAAGACAACAACAACAGCATGATCAGGACTCCCTTCATGCTCATTACACCAGCAGATAGCTAGAGTCTCAAGAGATGATAACTTAAAGAGTGATCCAACCCTACCCCTTTACTTGGCAGAAAGTCTTGATAGCTTGGCTTAAGTAATAGTCATCTTGCTGATAAGCCAAGTTAAGAAGCCCACAAAAATCAAATAAGTAAACAAATAAATAAATAATCAAAGCAGGTCAACATATAAATTGCCTGAAAAGAAAAAAAGATCTGCAATCTTTTAAAGATCATTAAACTTTGATTGGGAGCATGCCAGCCTAGCTAGCTATAATTTTTGTAAATAATTCTATGTCATTTGTGAATAGTAATATGATTTGTATGCTTGTCCTACAAATGTAAGAAAACTGCATGTTATGTGCTGAGCTTGAAGAATGTAACCACAGTGTACGCTACTGGAAAAGAACAGAGTTTGTTTGCAAAACTCTAAGAAAATAAGTTGACAAGTAAAGACTTTTACGATTGTGTTTACCACATCTAGAAGACAGAATGTCTGCAGCTAGAAATTCTTCTATTGTCTGGAAACAGAAATAATTATAGGTTTCAAAGGTAAAAGTGTGTAACTGTTTTACAACTTCCAGTTCCAGGCAAGCTTCTAACAGATAAGTATTTTTGACACAGGGGTACTAACTTTTAAGTTTCTATTAGCCTGGAAACTAAAGGCAGAGGTGACAAGAATGATGAAATCTGAGATAACCCAGCAGAAATGGTTGATAGTAATTTAAGAACTATTTCAGAGAGTGAGTCTGTGCATTTTGTATTTGTCTTGGGACCTGTAAACATCCATTCAGCACTTGTATTTGCCTTACTCTGTAAGTAAGATTTAGAATAGTTTCTCTTAGGAATAGATAGGAATACAGTAAGATTAGTCTAGATGTTTTCTGGAAGGTGGTGGTGGTGCAGTGGTTAGCATTGTCGCCTCACAGCAAGAGGTTCTCCGGTTCAATTCTCGGCTGGAGCACCTTCTGTGCAGAGTCTGCATGCTCTCCCCATGGTCAAGTAAATTTAAAGACATGCAGGTAGGGGCGAGTGTGTCTGGGTGTGCCTTCTTTGAAGGTTGGGCACCGGGCTGGCAACTCAACACTGTAAAAATTCACTGCCAGTCATTAGCAGACTGGAGTTCCACTGTGGCGACCCGTAACCGGGAAAAGCCGAAAGACAGTTTGTAGTCTAGATGTTTTTTATATGTATGTGAGACTGTCCTGCAATGTTGTTTTAAAATATTTCCTGTGATTCTGAACTCTGTTGTCACTGTATTGAGTTATTGAGTATTGTTTTGTGCTTTAATTATTTATTATTAAATATATTTAAACCTTTTAATTGTGGCTGGATTTTTAGAGATATTTAAGTTCTTAGAATACTTGCATATGTATTTCGTGATGCTGTATAGGCCGCTCCTAAATAGCCTTAAAAGTTTGGTCACACTTACCATCTAGATAATAGTGACATTACACAGTAGAATTGGTCACCCTTTGGGAAGGGCCTTAAAGTAGCTGATAAGTAAGGGTGGTTGGTGGCAGTGATTGCTACCATATAGTCAAGGCAGAAGGGGGCATAGCTAGTAAACCTGTGTCAGCCTTCCCCAGAAGTGTCATTGTGTTTGCATATAAATCAAATCTCAAAGTGTGTGTGTGTGTGTGTGTGTGTGTGTGTGTGTGTGTGTGTGTGTGTGTGTGTGTGTGTGTGTGTGTGTGTGTAAACTACTTGGGCAGGGACATGAAGCATTGGTTGGGCAGAGAGTGTGCTGGAGGTTTTGGCTTGACCACTCAGCAGAGATCTTAACCCAATAGCTATGCCAGTGGGGAGTCTTATTGGGGATCTGGAAAAAGAGGGAGGAACCAGCCCAAGACTGACTGTGATCTCTGTGTTTTCTTAAGGGAAATTGTACTTTACTGTGTGTGTACTTCTCATCCTCCCTTTTTGCACATCCCTAACTGGTGTTAGTGGTGAAGATTGAGGCTCCTTGATTAATGGGCCAGTGCAGGGGCATCACAGGGAGAAACTCTGCTGGTGCAAGTTTTAATAGGAGGAAGTTTAATCTTCACTTTTTTTCAAATGTCATGGATTACGAAGAAGGTGTTAAAAGGGAAATCTAGCATAAGGTCATTGCCTAACGGCCCAGTGCAGCAGTCGCTGTAATTTATGGTCTTGCCATCTTACATTAAAAAGTTTTCTTTGGCTACTATATAACTTACAGATACACACTCACTAAGCTCCATAGCTGTACATCAGTAACCAAAGTAACATATAATAATAATAATAACAATAATAATAATAATAATATCTCTGGTCATCTATGTTAACAAAAATGTAAAAACTATGCCCAATAGATTTCTTGTTGTTTTTTGCTGTCTATCTGGTTGAACTGCAATTACTTGGATCAAGTCACCCTATATTGGGTTTCTTTGATCACATCAATGCAGGAGTAGTAACTTCATATGGCATTCCCTTACTTTTTATTTTTTATTTATTTGATTGTTTTTTTTGTTTTGTTTTAAAGATGCCACTTAATTTTTGTCTTTTTCCTTTGCTTTTTCACATTCTCCTTATTCCTCCAAGTTACACAGATGACAGCGTTATTACCTACATAACCATGGGTAGAAAACCAGTCAAATCAAGCTAAATAAGAAATGGTAGTGCAAACTGCAGTCACATAACTCATTGACTGTGGAGTAAAATGCATCAAGGGAAAGTTATTTTGTAAGTAGCAGTATCAAGGCTGGAGAAATTATGTCTTTTATCTAACCTTCCTCAATGTCCCTCTACTTGTATCCTTGTCTTTGAAGAGATCTGATTCTGAAAATTAAGAAACTAATCCAGTGATGGTGAACCTTTTGGGTTTGGTGTCTCAAAAGCTTGTGGCACAAAATAATTTAATGCACTTCATATGAACAACGAATGCAAAAGCAGTGTCTTTGGTAACTTGGGTGTTGGTGATCGCTGACGTGTCACCCAAAACGTTGTGGCATGTGCCACCTTTGACACGCGTGTCATAGGTCCACCATCACTGAATCTGTTGAAGTACAGAATTTAATTAAAGTAAGCAAAACCATACCATAAATGTATGATGCTTAGCTGCTCAAATAGCCATTTATTCATACCACAGTAAAATGTTAGTGCCTTAAAATAAAAGTACTAACATTTTGTTGAAGTGTGAATGAATGGTAATTTGAGCAGCCTAATTTTAAATTTGGAAAGAATTAAACCAGTAGAATTTAATGAATGAAAGCACTAAGTTGTTGTGAAGTTATTTCAGCTATCTGGTTTCTCCAATTTTGTGTACCTGTTTTACTGATATTTCTAATTCCTTGTGCTTCAAGGTCATAGTGGATAACAGCAATAGATATTTGTTCAGATATGATTTCTCCTTCTCCTTATGATTCATCTCTTTTTAGATATGACTGTCAGAAAGTGGAAAAGACAAAAGATTTTTTTGTGGGGGATCTAAAACAGTGAGTCTGTCCACTGGACAGAACCGTTTTTCATAAGAAAAATAGAACCAGAGTGGAAGAAGAGAAGGAAGATGCAATACTAAAGAGCATAGGATTGTTAACATAATTCCATGCTGAAAACCCAATGTGAAAAAAAAAAAAGACATTTGCATATTTTTAAAAGACGCACAACTGAACAGTACTGATTTTTGGGAACTAATATATTCTGAAGTTTAGTGAATTTGATTGAACAGAGGAAGTCACTGCAATAATTTTGGCTTTAGTAAACAACAGAGATTATTGTAGTGAGAATGGTCTTCTGAAGGAGGACTAGAGGGGAAATGATACAGCAACTGATAGAAACAATGGCCTACCAACAGGCAGCTGTGGCAAAATAGGCTATGAAATTTCCTGTACAGGCCATGTGGACATAAAGCATACAAAACAAATGACCATCTAGAATTTCTATTGACCAGGTATTGCAAAAGGGTTTACTATCAAAATGTAGAAACACATTTGTTCGAGTAATGACTTATTAAAAATAAAAACATTATTTAATCAAAACAATGAAAGTGGTAATGTGGATAATTTGAAATTCAATATTATCAACATTACCCAACATACCTTGACTTCCATTGATTTCCTATCAATGTTTTGCAGGGGCCCCACACCCCCTGCTTATTGTATATACAAACTCTGAGATTGCACTACAGTGAGGAAAAGGGTAAATTTTCCGATCCCCACTGTAGTGCGACCTCCAGTCAGAACATCAACATCAAATGAGAGAATGCACACTAGTATTCGCTGTTGTTGATTTGAACATGTACGGATCGACATTACAGAAACTTGGAACCATGATTTTGACCTTCCAAGTTTTGCATTACTGCTGTACAACATTTTGATAGTTAACCTGCAAAAGATGTGACATGGTACTGGCCAAAAAGTTAGTAAGTCAGAAAATCAAACTAAGGCTACTTTAATGCCTTTGTCTATTATTGAGAAACCATTTGAGAGGATAGTTGTGGACATTATGGGGTACTGTTAGTACCCCATTCAACACCTAAGATGCATCACTTAGAAGTGGAAAATTGTGCTACAACATACCCTTAGGCAGTGGCTCTGCCTTCTGGTGAGGCAAAGGAGGTGGCAATTTGTCAAATTTTTTCCTGGATATTTTCAGCAGAGTTAGTTACCAATGACAAGTAGAAGTTCCAATTTTACATCAGATCTGTTGATGTCTTTGTGGAACCATTTTGGGGTGAAGCATTTAAAGAATATGCCCTACCATCCATAGATCAGTGGTCTGAAAGAGAGGTTTGACCCTACTCTTAAGACCATGTTGAAAATGTTTGCAGGAGCAGTCAAGTAGGAGTGTGACAAGTACCTGACCCATGTCCTCTTTTTATACAGAGAAGTATCCAGAGAATCCCACAGATTTCTCAACATCTGAGTTGCTGTTTAGACATAGGGAATGACCCTTGGATCTAACCTGGATCTAATTCACAGTGAGTAGGAGTGTGAATGTGATTCCAACAAGGAAGTCAGTTGTGGACTATGTCCTAAATTTCATGACCAGGATTAGAGAACTCTGGGGTGAGTTGAACAAGGTCACCTACTACAAGCACAACAGCAGCAAAGGTCAGGTATGATTGGACAGAGAAAGCAACTGCTTGGTTTGATAGAATAAGCTGCATCACTGGAGAGTCCTTTCACTACTGCGATAGTATTAAGTGATGTTAATTACATGATGGAGTTCCAGACAAGAGATAGAAAAAAAGCAAACTCTGCCATGTTAACATGAGGAAATCCTGCCATACCAGACTGGAACTTGGTGCCTTTGTCAGGAGAAATGTGAAGGGAGTCTTGTGGTAATCCTTGTCAATAAAGCTTAGACTAACACCTTACTGAAAGAGTAGTGTTTCACAGCAACTGCCTTCTATTCAGGATCAGGAAATCTGAACAGTAGCACAAAAAGTTGGTGACATGGTTGTTGGTAAGCCAAGGTGGACCCAACTGATGGAGTACAGGGAACCCAAGGGCATATCAAACAGGTTCCTTCCAAGGTGACTGAGTCAAACAACCTCTGTGTGAGGAACTGTAGGAAATGTTGTCTCTGGGGGGTAATTCAGGAATTCAGTAGTGCCTGAGCCTCACTAGTACTGGTGCCAAAGTTAGATGGCAGCACCAGGTGCTGTGTAGACTGTGGAAACAGAATAGTCACAAAGAGCAAGATGTTTACTCCATGCCTAGGGCAGATACTATTGCCCCAACTAAAGCTTAATGGAAGGTAAAGGTGGTACCTACAGTAAGAAAGATGTTAGCTCACCCTTGCTATACCAGAGAGATTCGGAGTAAAAGATGAGTGGTCTGACGTACAACAAATGGCCACAGCATGGTCACCCATCTGCAGCTGATGCAAATTGCTAGCTGCTAAGGGGGGAAAGGCTGTTTGTTTAACTTTTTCTTTTTGTGGCTGAAAGAAGGACCAACTGTGGAACTGATAATCTGTTCTACTGTCATGATGATGCCTTTTTCTGGGATAGACAATCAGCAAATGCCAGCAAAACTACCAGTCTGTAAACGTTACTTTCTGACAGAAAACAATAACACAGTATAAAGCACTTTCAAACACTATGGCAGCCCCAAAAAAGAGAAAATTAAACACAATTTCATTGTCTGTTGTCAATCTGTTGTAAGTTAGTTTACACTACTTTTAAACTGACAGAAAGGACAACTGCTCCATTTAGAAGTGCATTAGTCTCAAGGCAGTGCATTAAAACACAGCACTCCTAGCTTTAAAATAACTTTCTTGAAGAAGAAAGTAATAAAACATCAGTAAATACAAGAAAATGGATTTTTTTCCCCAAAGGAAACTTATCTACCCAGAAAAAGAAATCACAAGCTGACCATCGATCCTTAAAAGTCTCAGAGGAGCAAACTCTTCAGCAGTAGTAAAGCTCTGAAATACTTCACTCCCAAACTTGTCTTTTAGTCAGCTCAGCTGGAGCTGCTTGACAGTTTGGTCATGAGTAAGGTACCCTGAAGCTTTGGAAGCTGGCTCTCTGTTATATCCTTGGCCTATCTTGCTAAGGCTGCTGCAGCAGTGATCATTCGAACATCTACTGTTATGGTAAGTTCAATTTACACAACTGTACTTTCGTGACTTACATCCTTTTATTCTCAGAATGTTGATAGCTTCTTAGTTAGATAAATCATTTAGTCTTGCAATTTATTTATTTATTTATTTTTTACTTTGGCTCACTTTTACTGTTTGCATTCAATGCTTGCAAAAAGTGTTTAGGAAAGAAGCACTGTAACAAACTTCATGACAAGCATACTTGCAAGCCCTTCTTTGGCGGTGGGGCATCTATGATTCTGTTATACTGCTAGCTAAGGCTTCATCAATTATCCTGGGCACTGTCTTAGTATTTCTCCACACTCTGACAGGATATTTTCACTACAATCTGTAATCAACACAGAGACCTCAGACCTACTCTGTTGTGGAAATCAATCCCCCTCAGGTATATTTTCTCTGGTCTTCATCTACTGTACTACACCCTTGTTTCGAAATGCTTGACTTATGAGAATACCCACCCTCAATGTGTTATCACCTCACAAATTTTTCTGTAACCACTGTCCAGTTCTGGTGATACTCTCTCATTGCTATTATTTCTTTAAACCTTTAAATATTGTTCTGTGATACTATATAGACTAAATTTGTGATTGTGACCTGATGAATATTAACTGATTCAAAATATTACACAGAACTGGCTGCAGTTAACTATATCTGAATAAAGTCAGAATAATAAAAAAAAAAAAAAAACAGATCAAGAATATTAAGTGATTGCCATGTTCTGACTTCCCAGTGTGCCTATGCCCTAAAAAGCCTGTCCTACTAGGGAATGATGTGCAACTGCACAGGGAGGTGGGTGTATTCTCTTACTTGTCACCCTATTGAATGTACATATATATATATATATATTTATATATATATATATATATATAGTGTATATATATATATATATATATATATAAATAGATAGATATATATAGATATAGACATATATGTATACATATATATATATATATATATATATATATATATATATATATATATGTATGTATATATATATATATATATATATATATATATATATATATACTAATACAACTTTATTTTTTTCAGCTTTCTTTTTATGAACTAATATAACTTAAATGCTTATTTTTGCAAAACTGGTGCAAGAGGAACTAAATTAGGTAGAAAATGACAGCAAGGTGGCACAGAACATGTTTTCATGGAGAATATAAGGTCACCAGATTCTTTATAGCCAAAATGCCAAGGAAGTAAAAAAAAAAAAAAAAAAGCAGGAGGGCACACAACATTGCTTGTAAACATCTGATGAAGTACCTCACATCTGGGGATTTATAGTTTGCTGTTAACCTCCCCATAGTCAGTATGGGTATTGCTTACATGCAGGATAAGAGAAGTAAGTTTTATTAGTAATTATGGGATATGCCAGAACAGCTAACAGAATTACAGATTCTTCCATTATGAAAAACATTGTCTGAGCCTGCTCCTATAAATGGAAATTAGGAAACATTCTATAGTGAAGAGTGTAGAAAATATAAGCAAAAGTGAATAAACGGGTCTTTTGTCTGACTAGGCATTCTAAATACCAAGTAAGGAGTTTTCAGTTCTGTTTTAAGACTAAGTTTCCTAATTGTACAAAATTTACTAGTCGTCTCTGTTATCATTACAACGTGCAATAATTTTCTTCTAAAAATGTTTTATTCCTCTTCAGGGAAGCATTCATAAACAATACCAGACAAACAAAATGGTAATGACAGTAAAAAAAAACAGAAAAGGGAATTAGGTGATAATTGTTGTTATGCCACATAGACCTCATTGAATACAAACAAATGATACAAGCCCCTATGCTGGTTAATAGTCTGACAGATCATAAACACAGCAGTCTCAGGCTGCTAATTTGCCTGTCATGGCATATTCTGCTGCAGATGACCCACTGGGAAAAACAGCTTCTGCCTAATGATTTCCCTCACTTATTTTTAACCTTTCTTCTCGAAATTGAGTCATACCATATTTATCTTTTAATGAGACTGTATAGCTACTGCATCCATTAAATTGTCCGGGAGGAACCTTAAAACAACTGGAGGAGTGAGTCCATATCCTGAGCTGAATCTGAAGTCTGTCACAGGGACCCCATTTCTGAGCCATGGCAGATTATTATACATACTGTTTATGGCAAAACGTGAGTATTGAAATGAAAAGTGCAGTTCTAAATGTTGCTGCAGATGTTGTTTTGTGCAAGATTTCTAACAAGGACAATCAAAACATTAAAGCTGCCGTGGCTTCATTATAGTTTTTGGAATATCAGTAATCTGACCTGCAATGGTCAGCCTCTGTCATTGTCAGTGTAATGGTCACTCTCTGTCATTGTCAGTGTAATAGCAGAGGCAATTTTTCAGCTGATCTAATGCAAAGTTTTGAACTGTAGATAACGCTTTCCAGGCAAAAGTTCCAAATTTTCATTCATTTTAAATGACATGAACTAATAGAGAAAGCACATAATCTGTTTTTATTTTAGACCCAAGTGATCCCCTGTTGTCTGTTTCCATGTAGTTCCCAGTTGTCTTTTGGGCTGATGTTAGTAAGCCACTCTTCAGTATTAAGGTCACAAATCCAGATCCATTACTGTTACATCTTGTTATGACTTCATCTGGATGGGCCATCGAATGCCAGTCTTCCATATTAGCTTTTTACTCTTCTGTGAATTTTCATTTTTACTCTGACCCACACAGATGAAATGTATACATAAAAGAATAAATCATAGTGTAGGCAGAATGGATATTAGTTGCCCTGTCCCATCTACCTGACTTCTGTCCTACTTTTCTGGGAAAAAAGAACCCCCATTCACCTTAGTCTCCCACTTTGCTTCACTGCCCTCTTAACCTTTTTCTTCATACCCCTGCAGTCGTGAATCCTTTGGTATTCAAATTCTGAAAGGGAAGGACACAACCCAATCTAAGAAGAAATGCCTTTGAATTTTCAACAGCTATCCTGTACTCTTTAGAACCCCATTTATATGTACTTGTCATGTCTTTCCATGGTCTACTTCACAGAGTACACCTCTGGTAATAAAGGCTATTTTCCATGCTGCATATAAGGCCATTATAACCTCACTCTTCCCGGATACAAAGCCATTAATAAATCCCGACTACCATTTGGCTAATTGAAGCCAGACCCTTTTTGTACTGTGCTATATGATACGCATTTTTCTAACAAGGTACCCGCATAAGGTTTTCTGCGGCCCTTAGTATTTTTATTTTCTCTCTTTTATGTCTCTTGAGGTTTGTCATTAGGACCTGTATAATGCTGCATTTCTTGTCACTGAACCTCACACATCATCTGAACCTGTTCACAGTACCAGAAATAAACAGGCTACAAAGCAGTGGCTCCAATAGCAAATCCTGAGGAATACATTGAGTCTATGGCACTGATTCTGAGTATCCACCCCCAAATTATTCACTGTGACCTTTCTCACAAGGAGTTTTTCTCTGTCCTGTTACCTAGCCTTTTCAAACATGACTATATATAGGTATATACTGTACCTATCTGAATGTGAAGTTTAACTTTTGAGAGACAGCATTCAGTTAAACCACAAGACAATACATATTCCAGTTGCAGATGCCAAAAAAGGATTAACAGTAATCATCAAAACAGTAAAAGTGTTCAGCTGGATTTTTTGTTTTCCCGTGCTTAACACTGCTGTTTTGTATACCACTGTATGGAATCAGATGAGGTTATACTAAAGAATAGAAGAGAGGTGCATTGCAAAAAAATGGTATGTCTCTGTCAGCAAAGGGGTAAATGGTTTCACAAAGTGGTATACAGTTTTGTGTTACCTGTTACCATTCATTAGATTATAAAAAGTTGGGAATTTTACATGTTAAAGTCCAAATAACAAATATATATGTGAACTAGGTGAATAGAAGACATCTGGGGCCATAATACACCTAGCTTCCTCTCACTACCACATGTACTACTCACTCAGTCTCCTCTCTTACTCCTCTTTCTTCCCCTTCCATCCCATTAGCCCGTCTACCTTGTTCCACCTTCATGAGGAACTTTTGCTTTATATCTGCTTGAGTTTAGTGCAATATTTGTATATAAGATTTAGGTATATGAGTTTAGAACAATATCTGTTTGAGCTTAATACTATTTGTATATATATCCTACCTTTATTCCTACCCTCTAGCTAGATATTGGTATATCTGTTCATTACTATGTTTCATATTGTATTTATAGCTAATGTTTGCTGCAGTATGTATTATTTGCTATTGTATGTATATTCAATTGTTCTTCATGTATTCTGCTGCTCATTTATTGTTCTGTAGAGATTTTCTCCCCGGGCCTCCGTTCCGCTGAAAAAGGACCTGTGTCCAGTTGGAATTTCCTGGTAAACAAACATAAATAAATAAATACTCTGGCTACATACAAACTCAACATTCGCAACTGCCGTGAATCATTTGTATTGCAGATGTAAGACACTATGAGAACATGAAGCATGACCCCAAAGTGCAAACTGGTGAATCAAGTTTCATCAAAATACACACCTGGTAAAGCTGTGAATGGTGTTATTAGAAAACCATTTTCACTGGCAAGAAAGTCCTCCAGCAAAACACCTACCCCCACACATATACTAAGTCTGTTGTTACAGAAAAATGTGATGAAAACAGAAACACCACGAATGGGTGAAAGAATGACTTACACAGCTGCAATGTTGTGGCAAGGCAATAGCAGAAAACGCATTCAATGACTTGTAGTATTGGAGGGTGGGATTGCACTAATCATATTCATTCAGTTACCATGTAACAAATGACAGATATCAGTAACTGTGACAGTGCGAAAGAAATAGGAAATTAAAATTGAACTTTGACCTATCTAAAAGCAAGTCAGATGGAATGTTGACACATAATCAAGAAAGTGCTGTCATGTTTACTCTTGGACTTTGATTGAATGTTTGCAATAGTTGCAGGTATTTATGTTAATTTTAAAATTAGACGTTTTTTTAATGTGTAGAGAATCATCATCTTGTTGCAATTGTTGTGTTAAAGGATTTCCTTATTGGAAAGTATTTTGATGGCAATATATTTGAATGTGCAGCACTAAACGGTCTTATTTACATGATCGCTAGGGGTGGTTGTTTAAATTGTGGAAGGTTACTTTGTGGATGGGTTTGCGATATTTCTAATGTTTTGCCGAGATTGGGCTAATTTCAATGCAATTGGATAGCTAAGTTGGGTTTGCAAACTCGACTATTATCCTGTCCAAGAAATGCCTTGTGTGATCTGGCTTGTGGTCAGACGTGGATGCACTGAGGTATGGTGTAAGCAGAACACTTTTGTTCCATCTGTGTGCTGCTGTGGTCCTTGTTTAGTGAAAACACTGCAGGGGTTGTTATTATGCAGTATGTGGGACCTGATGGCTGAGGAGATGTGTTTACAAGATGTCGCACTTTAGATTTGGTGGGTTGTCTTACTTGCTCTTCTTTCATTTTGATAGTTTCATCCCTGTCCTGAAGTGGGAAATTTAAATTGTTCTTATCAGTTATCCTTTTCAAAAGTGTAATGTTGTAAATCTGACACACTTCTGTGGTTTGAAGTTGACTCAACAGCTAATATGTATTTGTGTTTTATGGGGGTTGAGATTTGTGGTGATTTGATCATGAGGTCTGGTTGTGAAGTTGCTCTGAAGGGTAATGTTTCCTGATTATCTTGAGGTGGGATGTGCTTGGCTGTTTAGGCGACTAGAGAGGCTGCCTTGGTGTTCATTACTGAATGAAAACATGGATTGTAAGGGGAATTTTAGATGGTTCCTGATTCTTGAGATACTTTACTAATCAGGACATGAGTTTTTTGTTTGCTTTTTCTTTTTTGTTGGCATTTATTACTAGTATTAGGTTTCCAATTTGATATTACTTACTGCAGTATTATCAGGACTGTCCACCTTGAATCTTGTTGGGTAATACTTCATCTTTTTATGTTCTAGTTCTTTTGAATAAGAGTAATTTTTATACATTGCATAAGGTTCATAGGTTCATAGGTTCATAGGTTACTACTAGGCTAACTGCCCTTGCGAGCCATTTCAAGCCTAGCCAATTATCCCCTGTGAGATTCAAACCCTGTACCCTGTGTTTGTAAGGCAAACACCTTAACCATTAGGCCACCCTCCCCAATGTTTTATAATATATGTATTGCTACTCTTCAGTTCTCTGCAATTTTCAGAATGATAGAATTCTATTGCTTTTTTCATTATCCTTTCTTAAAACAATCAGCACATTAAGTGTATCAATTGAAATGTTAATAATCTGACTTAGTGGAAATTCTAAAGTTGGAAGATTTACATCATAGGTGTTACTCACATGATGTAATTTGGCTACTTGCATTGCATTCAGATAACTGTCTTGTTCATAAATTGGAAGATTTACATCATAGGTGTTACTCACATGATGTAATTTGGCTACTTGCATTGCATTCAAATAACTGTCTTGTTCATCTAACATCTTCACTAGATAGCCTTAGTTCTGTGATAAGACCTTACACGTCTCAAAATTACAATCCTATATTTATATGAGGGTATGACTAAACAATGTATGAAATGCCCAGAACACTCAAATCTTTATGTTTTGGGTTTGTAGTTATCCTCTTTCTTTGATATCTGTTTTGAGGGCTGAATGATTGATTTTTGATAGAATCTTCATAAACAAAATGTTGCTTTTATAATAACTTAATAGCAACTTATTGAAATAGATATTGACTATTTGTTACATTTGTCTATACTTTAGATCTTATATGTGATGATTTCAGTTTTGATGTCCAACTGACTTAATTATTGATTAATCATAAGTTATAATAATCAGAATAAGCTATTCAGGATCTCTGAATAATTATAAAATATACTATTACAGACATGTAATGGGATTGAGGTGGGGAAAAGTTGACTTTTGTTGTTTGTGGGGTGGTTGAGTTGAGCAGTGAAACTGTTCAAGCTAGGAGTTTTAACTCCATAAAGGGGTCAATGGATTACAGAACTTTAGTATTATTCTATATGTTTTTATATGTTCTTTTTTGGTGCCTACTGTTTTCTTAACGTTGTTTTACTTTACTGCTTCATATAATCTTGATTACAGGTTTACTAATATTCATAATAATACTGATGAAGTGAAAACTGGTATTAGTTTAAAAAAAAAATTAATGGTAATTTTACCTGCAATTTAATCTAATATACTATATGTCTTATCAAAAATGCATATCTGTTAATATAAGTGGTTTGAATAATAGCTGCAAGAGGGGAAAATTACATAACAAATTAAAATTATTTAATTCCCATGCTATTTTTTTATAAGGAACACACCTTTTATCTGAAGATATTGATAAACTTAATACTAGAAGTTACACAGTTTTATCTAGTTCTCATCATTCCCAAAAGAAAAGAGGTGTAGCTATAATATGGAATAACTCTTTTCCATTTACTAAAGTTGTTGATATATATAAAGATGAGAATGGTATATTTTGCTCAGTGACGTTGGAACTTAATATATATGGAGTATGTAAATTTTATACTCTAATTAATATATATTGGATTCCAGGGATAGGGACTCATACCGTTAAACAACATTTAAATCAGATAGTTCAAGTATCTAAAGGAAACATTATTCTAGCAGGGAATTTTAACTATGTTTTAACAGACAAAGATACTAATGCTTCTGGTAAAAGGAGAATTCTACCACCAGCTAAGAAGTTGAAGGAATTTGTTGATACATTTCACATTAGAGATATTAATGACTTTTCTGATCTAGATTCTTTCCTTTTCACACATTTTTCACATAAACATGGCATGTACTCTAGAACTGATAGAGTATATATCTCAAATCAGATGATTAATAGTTTTGGCAGGGTTAAAATAATTTCATGTCCTCTTTCAGACCATAATGTCATTTCTTTTGAAATACTAATTAGTACAAACTATTGTGCTCAGATTAAAATAATCCCAATTTATATAACCCCATTAAAACATGTTAAAGACTTCATCATGTCAGAAATTCAAACTTTTATTAAATTAAATGTACTAGTGATACATCATATATATATATATATATATATATATATATATATATATATATATATATATATATATATTGTGTGCATTAAATGCTTAAATGCTTATCTGTGGGGCGGAGCCAAGATGGCCAACTGATAGCAGCAGTTTTTCAGAACTCCATGAAACTGATATAAAAAAAACAGGAAATAACTTATTTTATTTTAGCAAAAATGCTTAGAATTGATAGACGAAAGTATAAACTATATTATTAGTAACTTTGGTGAACTTAGGAAAGTGTTTTCCTTTCAAATTGTAAAGGAGACTATATCATTTGTGGAGATGAGCACTTTGAAGACCTCATTCTGACATGGCTTTAAAAAATGAAATGCAGCTTGTGACATCTGCTCTACAAAAACTCTCACTAAAAATAGATGATTTTAATGAGAATTTACAAAACCTCAATGAAAATTGTCAGAAACAAACAGATTCTCTCAAGGAACTTATACAGCAGCATCAATCCAGAATAACACAATTAGAAGCATCCCTGAATTATCTTGATGAAAGACTGAAGGAAGAAGAAAGACAGAAAGATTTTCTCATCAAACAAAACATTTGGCTTCTCAATAAAGTGGATGACCTGGAAAACAGGGAGAGAAGGTCAAATATAATGATTTTTGGCATCCCTGAGAGAGCTGAAGGAGAAGATATAATTTCTTTCCTGAATACCTGGATTCCAGAGATTTTAGATTTAAAGGAGTGTCTGTCCTTTGGTATTGAAGGGCTCATAGAGCTTTAGGAAAGCCAGTGTCAACATCCTCCTCTACTCCTCCCAGAGCAATAGTCATAAAGTTTCTATCTTATTTGGACAAGGAGTTGGTCCTAAAATCTGCCTGGAGGAAAAGTCCATTAAAATTGAATCAAAGCGGAATTAGGTTTGATAATGACTATTCTACCAGGGTTTTGGAACAGAGGAAAAAAGCTTGGCCATTAATAAAACTGTTAAAGCAGAATAACATCAAAACTCAGCTTGTCTTTCCCACCAGAATAAAAATTCTATATCGGAATGAAATTAGATCATTTAATGCCCTCGAGAAAGCCACTGCCTTTATTACAAACAATAACATTATTTCCTTACCTGAAGATATGGAATGGGCATCTGCATTTCTGAAGAGAGATACTGATAAATCTTCTTTTACTGATGTTAAAAAGAAAAAAAACAAAAAACTGAGTCAAAGATTGCTGTTCCCACTAAATCTCTCTAAGCATCTACTGCAACTGGACTTTAATTTGTTTTATACTTGCTAAATCTTCAAGTAAGGTATGTCATGACAATATTTTTCTTATTGCTTTTCTTTCTCTTTTTGCATTTTCATTTCTATACTTTTTTGTTCATATACAAATTAAATAACTGTTTATGCTTTTAGTATATTAGTATAATATTACTGGTTTATTGAGTGATATAACTGAACAGTAAGCTATCTTTGCTTTTATGACCTTAAGATGACATGCTTTATTTCAAATAATATATATAGCCCTTTGCCCTGCTAAATGTTCTTCTGAGTTATTACACAGGCATAATCACTGCTTAGATTATTTATAAAAACTGGGATACATGGGATAACAGGGCTTATCTATGATTTAGTATATATTAACTAGTTTTTTTAATATTTATAACTTCTGATTGTTTCAGAATATATATTGGTACCTGTGTGAACAAAAAGCTGTTTACCGGCTTTTGATATAAGTTGGGTCTCTCTGACAGTTACATGCTTGTATGTTTTATAGCACAAGGTTTTTAAATGGTTACAAGTTATGTTTCCTGTAGAGTTTAGTGTTAAAGTGCTGTTTTCTCTCTTATTGGTATTGAATGTTATTTTACTGTTTGGAAGTATCTGACAGTTAAACTTTGTATTTGTTACTGTAAATAAGCAGACTTTGTGATATAGTTAAAGTGAGGTCAAGAAACTGTACTGTGTAGCGTGCTGGGTGGGAAAATGTCAGTTTGAAATTTAAGAAGTGAAGCGTTCTTACTTAGCTCATGACCTCATGCATTCTATGCATGCAGATCAGATTACATTACATCTAATGTGTATATGCAAGCCTAATTGTGAATGTCAAGTCTCTGATTGGTTAATATAACATAGTAGGCTTCTTTTACAAAAATTATGAGCTACACTGTCTGCAAACATATTCATGGTTCCCTTTTATAATAGTGACTATATTTTGTGATCAAATATATTCAGAAATGTTATTTTTTCTTGTAAACAATTATAGCTACTATTTGTAGTGAATATACTGGAGTTTTTTTATAAATAGATCTTTATAAATAACTTTCCTATGCAGTTAGCAAGTGTTTAGTATAGGCTTATACTTTTACAGGAAATGCTTATGACTAATGGTAATAACTGTAAGGATACTCAAGCACCATACTAAATCCTAGCAAATATATATATATATATATATATATATATGAATAATTTTGATTGAACTATAATTACTTTGCATTTAATATGTTGATTTCCTTACTGTATCCTAGATATTATTTATATTTCAGATGTCATGTTTTCAGTTATTATAAAGTCATGTCTTTTAGTATATTAGCATTTTATGACAGGGAAAAGCTCAGTAATATCTATGACTTGTGATAACACAACAAACAAGTTATGAGTGTCAGTATTACCCTTTTACTATGGTAGATATTTACAGCTATCTCTATCTTAATTTTGTCTTTGAGTCATTCACTTTTAAGACCTGTTATCCATAGTAAGTTTTATATAAATAATGTTTTTTTACTAATTTTTGTCATTTTAATTGATGCCAGTTAATTATTATTGATTTTAGCCATTTATTTAAACATCTGCTATTCCAAACGTTTAGGAGTTAATTAAGGACAAATATGTCTTATGGAATATTTCTAAAAATCTATGTTAACATCCTTTGGGAATGACACACACTCACTATGTGCTAACACCCAATTCTCGTGAAGTTTTTATTTAGTGGGAGTTTGTCATGATAAGATTTATTCAGAGGGCAAGTAAATACAAATGCTAAATGATTTTTTGATTTATTCTGCCATTTTGAAGTTTTTATTAGAACTAATACAGATGACATGCTTAGGTATTTTGGGTAATCATTTAGATTGTTAATAAAGCTAATATTTCCTTGGTCTATTAAGCACTAAATTCAGATTATATGTATCCTAATATGTCTCTTGCTTCCTCAGTGAATAATTACTGTATAAATGTTTAATGTTTATAATAATAGTGTATGTGACTCATCTCTAAATCCTAACTGGAATTAATATCTGATTAGTTGTTTATCACCTATTTTTCTCTTAATTTATAATATATTCTCCATTTTTTACTTTGTTTTCATGGGCTCAAACCAACAAAGGTTGATGGTTGGGATAAGTAGTCTAGCATATTTTGTTTTGTTTGCTATACTAGGAATGTATTTCATTCCATGTATAAGGTGTATTAAAGTTTATAACAGAGTGAAATATGCTAATTTTGTGTTATTTAACTGTTTTTCTAGTTTTGAAATGCCTGACACAATTGTTTTACTTTTATCTTTCATGGGGAAAGTTATTTGGATTGAGATAAATAGAAATGCAACAATTGATATTCTATTGTCTATTCAGGAAGAGTATTATGTATACAGGATTCTATTAACACATGTTCCTCTATTATTTGTTATCTTTAAAGAATTCTGATATGGATTTAACTTTGATATCCTTTAATACTAATGGCTTAAACAACCCATATAAGAGAGCCAACCTACTAAGGTGTCTTAAACTAAACAAGGCTCAAGTAGTTTTTCTCCGAGAGACACACTTTAAAATAAATGACACATGTATGTGGGACCCTAAGGAAAACACAATACTTGCTCAATCTTCTTATAAAAATAAGACCAGAGGAGTAACAATTCTATGGAAAAAGACTTTCGTAAATCCCCAAATCATTTACAAACATGTAGATAATGATGGACTTATGGCCTTAGTTATACTTAAGTTTAATAATATAATTTGGACCCTGGTTAATTTGTACTGGTTTCCGGGTATGGGGGTTGGACTAGCTAAGAAACACTTAGACTTTATTATAACTACTTCTAAAGGTAATATTATACTAGGAGGTGATTTCAATTGTATCACAGATATTACAGAAACTACAAATAGGAAATCTCCTAGACTATTGTCCTCAGCCAAACATTTAAAAAATGGACAGAAATGTTTAAATTAAAAGATACCTTTAATGCTTTGTGACCAAATTATTTACTATTCTCACACCACATGGTATCCAAACTAGAATAGATAAAATTTATATCTCACAAGATCTTTATTCTAAAATCTTGAATTTTTCAATACAACCTTGTCCCTTTTCAGATCATAATTCCCTGTCATTAACAATACACTTGGAATTCAATCAGTTAGCTATTACTTCAAGAATTCCTTCATATATCACAAAAAATAAAGACTTTAAATCTTGGATAACTTCTGAACTTCAGCTTTTTCTTAGAGATTAATTATAAACCTGAAGCAAAAACAATTATGGTTTGGGATTCTCTTAAGGCCCTATCTATATGGCAAAAACCATCAGCTGGTACAAAAATAAAATTAAAGAATGGGACTCAGAGTTACAGCAGGTCCAAAATCAAATATTATCTCTTAAATATAATAAAAACTTAATTGCTACAGATAATAAGAGGAAAATAGAAGAAGCAAATAAGAAATGCAATGAAATATTATTCCATAAAACTAATTTAGCTATGGAAAAACTGAAATTAAATTTTTATGCTACCTCTCCTAAGCATCTTCATAACCTATCTATGAAAGTTAAGATACAATCAAAAATTAATAACATTGATAGTATCTTTCATGAAGGGGAAAGGAAAAAAGTCTCGGACATAGGGGACATTCTGGAGGCTTTTAATTATCATTATGCAAAACATCATAAAGATAAAATAAGTACAAATTAATGTGAGAAGTTAGAGAATATAGTTCCCAACATAACAAGAATTCCCGAGGAACTTAAATTAGATCAACAAAAAAACTATTTCTCAAAAAGAAATTATAGATGGGATTAAAGGAAGTAAGTCTAATAAAGCACCTAGAATAGATGAATTAATTATAGAAATGTATAGCTTGTTCCCTTCTTCTATAATCTCTCTCCTACATAAAACCTTTCTTGAAGTTCAAACATTAGCAACTATTCTTCCTTCTTGGAGATATTCTGTTTTTTCCCCTATATTAAAAGATAATAAGGACCCTAATCATTGCAACTCATATAGACCAATTTCTTTGTTGAATAATGATTATAAACTATTTATGTCAATTATGGTCAATAGATTGAAAATACCCATATCTAAAATAATTAATGAAGACCAAACTGGTTACATACATAACAGGCATGCACAGGATAATATGAAAAGAGTATTAACTCTGATAGATTACCTTAACAGAAGAAACCATGAAGCACTAATAATCGGTCTAGATATTCAAAAGGCCTTTGACTCCTTAAATTGGGGTTATTTAAAATCTAACAGTTATTTGATTTTCCCCCTTTTTTATAACAATGATAAAGAAAATCTATGAAAATAATCTAGTATATGCCAAATTAGGTCCCTTTACTTCCAAAGCAATCCAAATCACTAGAGGCACTAGACAAGGATGTCCCATGTCCCCTATCCTATTTGCTCTGGCCATAGAAATACTTGCCATTGTAATACATAATCAACCAAAGATAAGAGGAATAAATATATATGACCAATATATTTCTAAAATAATGATGTTTGCTGATGATGTCTTACTTACCTTACCCAAATCTAAGGAAGTGTTAGGTGAAGTGGATATAGTAACAACAAATTTCAAAAAAATTTCAGGACTCCCCTTCAACAAATCTAAATCAAAATATTTATTATTAATAAAAAAAAAAAGAATATACAAGCTCCAGTTAATCATATTATTGGAAACCAAGGAATAGTCCTAGGCAAGAATATAGAGGAAACCGTACAGCGTAACTATGCTAAAGCCATAGACTTTATCAAGACATTAATAAGAAAATGGAATAATTTGTTTATAACATTTGATGATAGGTTACAACTGATAAAAATGGTTTTCTTACCTAAAATATTATATATAGCACAAGCCTTTATACTTCCACCAGGAAAGAAAATCCTTAAAGAAATCACTTCACCTTTGATGAAATTCCTGTGGTACCCCAAAAGAAATAGAGTGGCATATTCTCATCATATCAGAAAATGGGAACAAGGGCGGTTAAAATTCCCAGAGACTGAAACTTATATAAAGGCATCTATAATTAAAATAGTGATGAATTGGATAAATCCTAGATACTCTTCCAATTGGAAACAGTTACACTCCATTATACTAATGAATGAAAATTGTTTATCAAAGAATGCTTGGGTAACTGACAAAGATAACAAGATATGGCACTATTAAGTTTAAATTTACAGTATAGTACAACAAAATTAACTAAACTAACACTAATAAACAATATTTTTGATGTATTAAGAAAATTCATTAACACAAATTTAGATATAAAACTGTGGCATAGATTTTTAATACCATTTACTATTACAAGGGATTTCCCTGATAAAACACATAGAGAGATTTTTGGTTTATGGGAAAATGATAACCTATTTTGTTGGTTGCAATGTATTGAAAACCAACAAGCTTTGAACACACAAAGTATATTGTCAACTTATGGCCTATCCCCTAATGACTGGTTGATTCTTCAGAGTGTCACAGCAAACACTAAAGATCTGTGTAGAATAATACATAACTCATCTTTCAAAACTGTACCAAAAATTATAAACTGGATTTTTGGAATTCTATATAATAATATCAATGTTAATAATTAATTATCATATCTATATAACACTTTAATTGTCTATAAGACAGCTCCTAAAGATTATTATGGCAATATCTAACTAAAGGGTTTCAAGTATCATTATCAATGGAAGATAAAACAAACATTTTATTTTCAGTTAAACTAACTTCTTACTCACAATTTTGGAGGATTTTTCATTGGAAATTTCTACACAGATCCTTTTTGTCACCTGAGAAACTCTCAAAAATGAACTCTTCAAACAGCAAGTTATGTTGGAGATGTCATCTATCCACTAATGCTGACAAATTCCTTCAAGCTATCTATACTGATATATTTGTTTTGACAACGTCTTTAATTTTATTGAATGTTGTTAATAGTAATAATATGAAGAAAGTTGACCTGTATTTGTTATGGACAATGTTAGCAATAGCCAGAAAATGTATAACTAGAAGATGGAACTCTAATTTAGCACCCACAATGGAGGAATTCCTATCATCACTGCAGAAATGCATACTAATGGAGAAAAGAACTAAAGAGTTAAGAACTTTTCCTAAGCCATTGGTTAATAGTCTGCGGAGAAAAGGTTTGAATTTGATTGATACCCTACAGATGGAACCAAACTCTTCCTATCATAGTTTATATATTAACTTATTATTTAGCTACAAGTGTTTTTATCTGAATCCTTTTTGTCTGGCTGAATGCAAATACTGTAAATAGTTATTGAATGTTATGAATGTATTAAATTACTGTGTTATTTCATAAAAATAAAAATTATTTGAGTAAAAAAAAAAGCTTATCTGTATAGGGAGAATTACTACTTGGTATATCAATAAGAGGAAGAAACGGGGCAGAGAATTAAATGAGATTCAAAAGAAACTTGATAAGTTAAAACTGATTAACCAAAAAGGTAGAACCAATAAAATAGAAGAAATTAATACCTTAAACAATAAATACCTAGAAATCTTAAATCATAAGACTATGATTAACTTAGAGAGGTATAAATTCATAAAACTCTCTGTCAATTCTAAGTCACTGGGTAATCTAGCTGTCAAGACAGAGATACTTAGTAACTTTAATCATATTAAATAGATTTACTCACCTAAAAAAAGAAGAATGTTACAGAAGTAGGATATATTTTAATGGAATTTAGAGAATATTTTAATAAAATTAACCAGAATTCAATTTTACAAGATTCAAAGGAGGTAGTCAGATTGCTCATTTAAAGACATACCAAGAATAAATTATCCAAACTACAGGTTGATGCACTTGATAAATGCATTTAAATGCCTGAAATTCAGTTTCAAATTAACAATTTAAAACAAAATAAGGCCCTTGGTACTGATGGAATTATTCCTGAAATGTATAAAATAATGCCAAAAGAAGCAAAGACCCTTTACACAAAGTTTTCTCTATATGTCAATATTTAATTACTGTCCCTCCTTGGAAATGTACTCTCATATTCCCTATTTTAAAGGCTGATGAGGATCCTGTTAAATTTTCTTCATATATACCAATTTCTTTCTTAAATGTAGATTGCAAAATATGTATGTCTATCTATGCTTATAGGCTTAAGATATACCTTCTATTTCTAGTTGATGAAGCCCGAACAAATTTTATTTTAAATAGAAACACATATAACAACATAAAGAGAGCATTAACCATAATTGATTTTGCTTATAATACAAAGAAAATTTTAACTCTTGTTAGCTTGGATATAAATTGTGCTTTTGATTTTGTTACTTCGGACTATCTTTTTGTACTTTAGAAGAACTAAACTTTTCTAGCAATTTTATACAACTTATTACCCAACTTTATAGAGGCTGTCAGGCTTACATCATGATAGGTACTTATACATCTCAAAGCATTCAAATATTGAAAGGAACTAAGCAAGGTTGCCCTTTGTCTCCTTTGCTTTTTACTCATGTAATGGACCATTTTGTCAATCATATAAGAATGAACTCAGCTATTGAGGGTTTTGAATTAAGCCTTGATGTGACATCTAAAATTCAATAGTTTGCCGACGACATCCTTTTCGCTGTTAAAGGAAATAATGCTTCTATTTCTAGTATGTTTGATATTATGGAAAATCTTCAAAAGAAATGTGGTCTAAACTTTAATGATAGTAAAACAAAAATACTTCCTATTTATGCTCATATCAATAATTAGAATAAGAAGTTTACTAATTATTTGGTGCAAACAGGCCAGCTATTTTACTTAGGAATAGTATTAGCTAATAACATTAATGACAAAATAGACATTAATTTTAATAATATTCTATCATCTATAAAACTTTTATAAATACATGGAATATGATCCCTTTTACAATGGAAGAGAGGCTTTCTGTCATTAAAATGATTATACTACCAAAGATATTACACATTGTACAATCCATATCTTTATTGCCCTCTAAATCATATATAAAATAATTTAATTCGGTTATTTTAATGTTTTTGTAGTTTCCAAGTAAACGTAGAGTAGCATTAATAAATCATATGAGAGATTAGTCTACTGGGGGAAATGGACTACCAGATTTGGAAATGTATTTAATCTCTTCTGTGATAAAGACTATTTCTTTATTAATTAATGAACATTACTCAGCTAAATGGAAAAGTTTCAAGAAGTTTTTTTGCTTTAGTACTAACAACATATTTAACACCAACAAATTGTTAATATTGAACAATTCATTTATTTGGATTCTAAAAAAAATAGTTTACAACAAATAAACTTCAAATTAGTATTTCACAATACATGTCACTCTTACTAAAGACATTTTGAAATTTCATGTATAGAAATCCAATATATAAAACCTGGATGTTTCTTCTCTTTGCTATTGCTTTCACGCAAAATAATATTTCTTGTTTTAATCTTGCATTTTCTTATTTAGGGATAAGAATCTCATTTATTGGTCTCAATTGTTGACTAAGGATAAATATAATTCTGTAGATTACTTAATTATTAAATATGATTTAAGTAGGGACATGTGGTTGGAAGTACAATCCTATAGACAATTTGTAATAGATAAGATTAATTAATGTCACCAATACAATAATTTCTGTTCCTAAGTTATGACATATTCTAATTATATTTACACAGCAGAAGTTATGTAACTATGGCAAGCTTTCAAAAATATATAAAATAATTAGAGATGAAATTAAAAGTTTTCTAAAGAATTATTGGAACTACTTCTCTTCAATTAATAATAATCTTCCTTCTAATAATGATAAAAAAAATAATATTGGAATCATCTAAGCTGACTACTTCTTCACTTAAATGGATACTATTCTCTTGGAATTGTATGTGCATGTCCTTTTTACTCCTCACAAAGTGGAGTTAGTAAGAAAAAAGTTTTGTGTCAGAGATGTAAATTAGAGACAAAGGCAGATTGGTCCCATATCTTTTTTGATTGTGTTGTTCTTAAATCTTATTGGATAACATTAACAATTTTCTTTAAGCTTTATTTTCAGATAAATTTGTTTTATCCAAATCTTTAATCCTATTTATTTAACACCCTAGTTCCTAAATGTGTTAAAAAGTTAAATAAATATCCTTTGTAATGGTCTGTGTTGACAGTTACTAGAAAGGTTATAACCAGAAACTGGAAGTCTAAACATTCCCCTTCTTTTATGGAATTCAAGAATATCATAACTGAACTATCTAATTTGGAAATGATGACCATTAAATCAAGATCCATTAGGAAAACTTCATCCTATAACCTGTGGTCTAAATTAAAAGATTTACTAGACAAGCAGTTACTGAACTTTCAAGATTAACTCAAATGTTTAAAATACTTTTGTTAAATTTTTTCTAGTGGACACCATTGTAAATACTTTAGTTGTATTTTTTTGTTGTTGTTGTTGTTGTTGTTGTTCTTTGTATTATCAACCAATTTCTATATTACATCTTACGTTAAGGATTGTTTTCTTATTGAAAATTTAATTAAAAATCTTTTAATAAAAAGGTATATACAGGACGTTGGAGCCTGCACAAACATCGTGAGACTTGCTTAGGAATTTGTACTTTATTGTTTGCATATAAAAAGAACAGAGAGGATATTGGTTGTGTAATGCCTTAAAGAATCACAATAAATAAAACAGTCACTGAAGTAATGTTACAACCTTGAAATCATCTAATTTGCTGTCACAGGACTATGTTGATCCAAGTTCCTTGCTGCAGATAGGTCATTCAATTAAATATTCCTCAGGGAGAGTCAACAGACAGTACTTTCTTGTGTCTGGGGTCTTATCACTGCGTGCTTTCCCTTGATTGTGTATTCAGCATGCTGTACTACCCCAAGCAAGAGACTCTAGGCATTACAACATCCCCCTGCTGAGGAGTCAGCATGATATACTGTCCCTTTGCGGGGAAAATAGCCTATACCACCCACATCAGTGAAGTCAGCTGCACTATGCCATTCTTCATCTGGGGAGTCAAAATCTTAGTCAGCCTCAAGCAGAGAATTTAGTACCCTGTAGTATCCCTAAGTAGGTGCCAGCAATCTATACCTGCACCTGCTAGGATCATAGGTTCATAGGATATACAAGGCAATTGAGTCTTATGACCATTTGCATCCTGCCAGCATCCACCCTCAGACTGAATCTCCTCACTTGAGGAAGCCCAGGCCTTAAAGCCTGGGATGAATTTGTGAATATCCATATAGTCATCCCGTTATGACCTGAAGGAAGATAATGTATCACACTGCTTAATATACAGTGGGTTTCAATTTCAGGTTTTGTGTGCCAAGCTGTTCATACCCACATGGACTGCCACCCTGTCATAGTCATATTTGCTAGGTGAAATGGCCTTAAGAACCCTTAAGATATCAGAGATCCTGGTACCTGAAAGGTAAGTCACAGTCACCTTGTCCACAGAGGCACAAATTACCTAAATATTTTTATTGTAAACTGGTGACCCTTTGTTGGAACTGTGCCAGAAGGTGATGCAGTATTAGAGTTTTGCTGAGACCTGGGTTTAGTGTACCAAGTGCTGGTTCTGGTAAGCCCCTCTTGTAACATACAAGTGTCAGTGGATAAGTCAACACCAGCACCCAGTTTACAGTCATTATTAAACTGGATTAATCATATATCTTTGAGATGTACTTTCACACTGGAGGAGTAGATGACAAAGATGAGGAAACCAAGGACAAAACCATGATGGATACCACTACAGTCAAGGCTTTAGAAAAAAAGATACCACCAACTCTTACTTTGGGGATTCAACCAGAGTTCCAATTTGCAGTCCAGTGGAAGTCATGTGGGTCTGTGTTTAGACTAAAGAGTTTGTCAGTAATACCAACATGAGGAATCACATCCAAAGCTTAGCAAGATCCATCTGAGCACTATGGACAGAAAGGCCTTTGCTAATGGCATCCATTACATTTTCAAAGGAATTTAACCAGATTAAAGAGACAAGAGCTACTTTTCATGAAGACAGGTTCATTAGGGTTGAGTGTGCAGGTCACCAATTTCACTGTTTATGAAGTTAATCAACACACATTCCATGCTTTTACAGACAAGGCTAATAGGATGAAAATGAAAGAGTCATTGTTGAAGCCACTCAGTCCACTCTCCAGAGGTGAGGTATGCACCCCGATGGTGTGAAAAGGTTTACAAAGGAGTCAGCAATGCTATATTGTCTGGGACCTTGGATCTTTTTTCAGAATAGCTTCTAGGATCTGGTTAGCGATTCAAAGGAGGTAACAAAGGAGTTAGTGGGATGTGTGAAACTAGAACAGAATTTGTTAGCTTGGACATTGCCTATGGCTTCTGGATCAGAACAGATAGTACTCTTCAAATGGAGATCACTGCAGTGTTGGTTGTTACTTCTAATATTCCTATTACAGTTAAAAAGGTTGCCTGTGTGGTAGGCAGAAGGTTTTAGTTCATATCCTGCCTTCCTAATGGTCTGCTGATTTCTTTGCTGGCTTGCTTAAGTACTTCTTGTGGTGGGATATGGGGAATCTTTTATATGAGAGAGAAGTAGATTTTTCATCTTATAGAGATTGTGTATTCAGTTCTATCATAGAGATTTGTTTTACATGTTCTTCTTATACTTATGCAAAATGAGGATGGCGTTTTCTATACATTTCTATACATTGGCTGAGATGGGTTAGACATCAAAGGTATATGTGTGACCTTAATGGCTGGGTCAGTGTGGGTGCTTTTGAAGTTCCTCAGGTCCTCAGAAAGGGATAATAGTTTGGATTTGTAATAATCTGTGAATATGGTAGAGTTATTGGGTATGCTAATGATAATTTTGAAGGAGAAGATGACATTTTTGGTGGTCAAACTTTTTTTCCATTTATTTTATTTATTTATTTATTTATTTGGGGTACAGCTGCCCACCAATCTAGGCTAGTATCACTTTTTCGTTGCCAGCTGCAACCCACTGCACACTCAGCCAATCACTGGGTGAGTGTACAACGAACTGAGTGTGGTGACAGTCCACTCATTTCCCCAAAGATCATTCCACCAAAAAGCCAAACAGCCCTGCACCCCTTCCCGAAGTATGAATCTTGTTTTCTTCAGTCTCCACCAGCAAAATCATACCAACTTCATATACCCTTAAGTATGCACAACCATACTCAAACTCTGTCAGTCCTCCCCCTCTCTGACTCCTCCAGTGTCAGGTCTGCTAATCAAGTCTTGATCACCTGAAGCACAGTAAGAGCTCCACCCCTTGATGACATGGAGGAAAATACTATTTGAACTGTGGATACTCTCTCTCTCTCTCTCTGCTCCCAGATAGATGCATGAGTGACAGATGTAATGCCCTTATATTGAGGGTGTGGTTTCAGTATTCTGAATACAAGTTTCAGTTAAGCACATGCATGTGCCTGAGTGTCAGGAAGGTCTAAGGTTCAAGTAATTTGTTTTCAGACTCCTGGAGTTCGGCAGTGCAACTGTAATAAAAGCAGGCAGTGCAACTGTAATAAAAGCAGGATTGGAATTTGCTAGGTTGGAATGTTCAAGACATGGATATTGCTTAAAAAAAACACTATGGGAGCAGAAATAAAACTCTTAACTAATACATGAAAGCCCTCCTGAGAGAAAGGCAGGCCATCCCTGCTGAAAAAGGCTGGCCTATTAATCAATGTCTCCTATGCACATCAGATCCCTAGGAATGACTCCATTTAGTCAATTGTTGAAGTCAATTATTTGGTTTTGAAATTGTGGCATCATTTTCAGAGATGGCAAGATACCGTTCAAGATAAGTGTCTTTCCTCCCTCAGATGCATGCATGGAGAGTTAACAATGTCTCTGTATATCTCCTCTAAGGTGGCTCATCTACGGCTGGTCATCCTGAAGTGGGCAGCTATGAGGTCATACTCATACTTGAAGTGGAGAGAAGGTCTCTGATTATGTCACATATACAGGCACTAGAGAAACAGCTGATTGTGACCCTATCTTTGCTGAACCTGCTGAATGTAATATCAGGGTTGCCTAGTAATACTGCATTGCACCATGTAGTCACACCCTCTGGAGACGTTATAGATTGGACTTGGAGCCAGAGCAACTGCTGTTAGGGGTGGATGAAGGTACAGGTGAGCTTTTTGTGAGTATTATGCTAGGTTAATGGCTGACAAAGTTTACAGAAGACTGCAAACTTGGTGCCATCATGAACTCCCAGGAGGACATCAGGATCCTCTTGAAGAGCCGTTCCCAAACCAATAGCTGGTGTCAAAACCATGGACTAAAACTGAATGCCAAGAAATGTATAATGGTATCCTTCAGCAAGCAAGAAGTACTTTGTAACTATACAGTGACATCACACTCCTAAAAATTGATCCAGTGGTTAGGAACCAGGGAGCCCATGTAAACAATAAACTATTCTTTGATCACTGCATATCCACTATTCTAAGAAAGCACTTATCAGGGGATTTTGTGTTGGTAAGTCTTACTTCCCCATTGATGGCCAATATTTCTCCTGGGGATGGCATGCAATGGGCATGAGGCTCTCACTCACTTCCACAAGTGACATAAACCCATAGATACCACCACCCTATTGGAGTTAACACCTCCCTATGTTTTCAACTCTTCACAGAGGAACTCATGAGGACACAGGCCTGCCTCCTCCTCCCAAGAGAGGTAAGTGGGCACAGCCTCGTCAATCCTCTCCCAACTCCAGTTGGCTCTTCCAAGGCTGGGGTCACTAATTGAACCCAACTTGTTTGGTTATTGTCAAGGCCTAGCCTACTTCATGAACCTAACTTGAACTTCATTTGTTTTACTATTTATTTTGAATTATCAGAACAACTGCATTCCATAAGTTTCTTCTCTAATTGTTGTCATCTTTAGAATCATATGAAACTAAAATACTCGAGGCTTTGAATACTGCATCTAAGTTGTTTTCACATCTGTATCAAAGTACCTGTCATGAAGAATACCTTTCTTTCAAATTTATCTTCTGTATTGTTATGGTTAGAAGAAAAGCTTAGCTCGAAGGAATAAAAGTCTAAATCAGAATTAGGAAAACAAGGGGAAGATTTAGAGAATACTGTTTGACTATCTTCATGAATAAGCATATTCTTCTAATCCTGAGGGGAGTAGTACAGAGTCCTCCCTTTATAATAAACGCAATGTATCCTAGTGCCCTTCCTTCATAGCTTGGTCTGTGTGAGAGGGGTAAGGACAGAGCCCTAAGACTCATATTTTTTGTCAGAGGACCCACCTGCATCAAAATCAGAGACTCCAGGTTTTGCTCCTCTATTGTTTTAAAAGGGAGAAACTCTCCATCACTGACTCCATTTTTACCTACCTACCTACTCTATCATTTTTAAAGGGAGAAATTCTCCTATCAGTCATCACTGACTTCAGATCCCCCCCCCCCCCCATGAAAGTTTTTTTTTTCAGCAGAGGAACAGAGATGCAAAACACTTGGAGAGCTGGAAAGTCATTTCCATGAATCCTTAGTTAATGGGAATGCTCCAGAGCGGGTACAAAACAGAATGTTTTATCCAAACCAAGTACATAGCCTGTTTTACAGATGCCCATATTTAACCTTGCCAAATCATGACCTCTTTTAGATGAAGTGTTAAGAAAATGGGCAATAGAAAAAGGCCATATGTTTACATACCAACAGTTTATTAAACCAGATTTTTTTTTCACTTTTGTTTCTAAAAAGGAGGTTCAGGGAGGCCATTTATTGATCTTTTCAGCCTCAACAAACATCTGAAGCTATAAATTGAGATTCCTAACCCCTGTTACCCCTGCTTCCTTACAGGGTCTGGATGGTCGTATAGACCTCAAGAATGCATACTGGCATGTTTCATTGTTCAAACTCCACTGTAAGCCAACAGCATTATCATTTTGCAGTTCTCCCATTTGGTCTAGCAACAGCCTTTGGAGACTTTTCGCAATCCCTGCATTGTCATTGATAACTATCAGACTAATGGGCATTCATATATGTGCTTATCTGGATTAACTATCCTTTCCAAACACAGATGAATGATCAGTTATTGGGAAATCTGAGGCCTGTAATGCTGCAAGATTCCCAGAGACATACAATAAATACCAGTCTCTTCACTGCAGAATGTGTTTCTGGGAATCTTGGTAGATAATGGTCATGAGAAACTTTTTCTGACTTACAAGAGCGTTCAAGTGAAGGTGCCTTTGTTTCAATAGGCTGTAGCTCATTTCAACCCAGTTTTATAACATTAATGTAAATTGACATTCTGAGTCACTTGCCAACGAGCGTAGTGATGTTACAGAACTCCAGGCTACAAATGAGGGAATTCCAGCATTACTTGAGGAATCTGTAGGAGAACCACGGAGCCACTGAAATTGATGATTTCATTAATCACTGCCTTCTTCAGAAAACTACACTGCTAGGTAATCTACTCCAATTCAGGTAGACCTCTTCTTTTCTGCCATCTTCCAGATATTGACGACAGGTAAACCAAACATATTTGTTGATGCTTTTGCAGTCTTTATTAATTCAAAGCCTATGGTCCCTTTCTCAGGAAAAAAAAATGCAAGTTGGTTTTAAGGAGATGTTGGAGTCAAGCTGTCAAGGTATTCAAAAATGTGGTACACTAAATTTTTTGCAGGTGGTCATAGACAGTGCCACAATTATGTGAAACAAAAACATGCATGGCAGAACAATGGCCTGCCAGTTGCACAAAATCACCATGGATTTTTGAGAGACAGCTCTGTCACTAAATCTTTAAATTGACTACCATCCACTATCTAAGGAGAATATTAAAGAGACTGTCTGTGTTATGCAGCGCAACTAGTTCATAAGTAGCAACTCAATCCTGTCTTCTCCCTTCCAAGTGAGGAACAAGACTGCACAGCTTCCATAAGAATGACCCTGGCACAGGATGTCCTCACAACCCATTGGTCGGAAAGTGTGGTTTATATCTTTCTTCCAGTACCACTGATTTATAAAAGGTCTGCAAAGGCAAATATCATAATTTGTTAAGTGTTTGCTGGCCAGGACAGTCATGTTTCATTCTTTTTTTTGAAAATTCACCCAGAGATTCTTTAACAGCCCCACCGCAAACTGTATGGCTCAGTGTAAGACAAGAACTGTTCCCATGACATGCTTTTTTGTGATTCAGAGACATATTAGCTGAGGCACGGAAAAACCTCATAAATTGCTAATCTGCATGTTTCTGAATTACAATTAAATACCACAAAATGCTGATCAGTACTTCCAGCAATAGCTAACTCCAGCGGCCGCAGCATATAGACAAAGGCATCCCTCTCCCTCACTCTCCCACACACACAAATACATATTCAAACACAAATGCACACAGACACAGGCTCCATACCTGTCCTTGAATTGTCTTCACATCCCTGATATCTCCTTTCCTGTCCTTAGACCATCACAGAAAGTCAAAGTCTCACAGTGCATGCCATATTCCTAGTGTATAGTAGTTTCCCAGACTCTGATCCCCATACTGGTTTAAGTGCCATTAGGACACAAGAGTAGTATCCCTAGTGTTAAGTGTCTCTCCACTCCCCAATAACCTATAGTGGTTTAAGCGACATTAAGGCACAAGTCTTATCAAATAATCCCTGATGGCTAGTGGTCCCTCCTGCCCACAGTAAAGTTATCTCTTGTGGTTAGTGGTCCCTCCACCCAATGTTGTAGGCTATGCTCATTAGTCTAGGGGTGTATGAAGATATGAAAACCTCCTCAACCCACATTCACACACAAACACACACACACACACACACACACACACACACACACACACACACACACACACACACACATACACATACCTACCCATCAAACACATGCTCACACACAACCCCTGCCTCATCCGCTCAATACCTCTCTTACGCTTTCTCCCAGTGAACAGACAGACATACAGAGACACACACACACACACACACACACACACACACACACACACACACACACCTACCCATCAAACACATGCTCACACACAATACCCCTGCCTCATCCACTCAATACCTCCCTTACGCTATCTCCCAGCAAAAAGTCAGACATACAGAGACACACACACACACACACACACACACACACACACACACACACACACACACACACATACACACACACACACAAATGCACACAAACACAGACACTCAACAGAATGTGTTTATTTTACTGTGAAGTCGTGAAAGTGTTTGCTATGTTTCACTCTGAAAGGACTTTATCTCTTCTTCAAGGTTTGTGCAACTGCAAAGTTAGTATAAATAAAAAAGGGCTGTGGAGTCAAGGTCCCTCACATGAGGATGATGGGGGTGCTTTCACCCCTGCAAAAATGTTTTAGTTTTTTTTTTTTTTCAACAATCGTGCAGTGAATGTACATTTAGGGAAATGCATTCGCTGGTATCCCTGCAGTCTGACTTCATGTACTCATAGTGAATCCCTTTATGTGTTTCCAGTAGGTGCTCTCTCTCTCTTTCCTCTACCCTTTCTGGTTACTTTGAGTTGTTTAGTACAGTGTTTATGCTGTATTGTCATGATGCATTTTTATGGTTGAACAGGGGTGTCCTGTATGTCTGTATAGTGAGACAACCTGGCTTGCAGACAGGCAGATTGGGGTTGGCATAATGGTTAAGGTCTTTGCCTCACAGATACTAGGTGCAGGGTTTCATTCTGACCTCTGGTTACTGGCTAGGCTTGTAATAGTCGACAGAGTGATAGTCCAGTATTTACCCATGAACCTGTAGACTACAGGTAATAGAAAAATTGACGTAGATGTGAAGTACAGTAAAATGCAAATAACAGTGAATAAATTATCCTGACATGAACGTGCAGTCTAGAAACATAATTGCTTGATTCTGGTGCTGTGTGATGTTGACTCTGTATTGCTCATAGTCATTTGATAGAAAAGTATCCTTAAAACAGCATTTTACCAGGAAAGCTCAGAATATACAGATAGTTGTGTGATGTATTGCTATCAACTCACTGATCTCACATAATGTCCCTGATTTTGCCTTATAGTTTTAGTCTGTTCATCATTATATTTGTGTTTCTCTAACAGATTGTTAAGAGATACAGTTACTAAATAATGACAGACATAGGAGTTTCAGACTTCATATCTTTCAGAAACTTCAAACTGATGCAAAATCTGTTATAGAAGTAGCTTTTTAAGAGCAATATTTAAAACCAATGTCTGATTTTGGACCCTTAAACCCATTATTTTTTGCCTTTATCGCCGGTTCTTGAGCTAAGAGGTTGAGAGCTGTAGCATGATGGGAACTAAATGATGTAAAATCTTTGTTAAGTCTATATTGCAGTGGGGTGTAACTTTGTATGGATTTACATTCTGTCTGTTTTCTATCCCTCTGTGTTTTTGAGGTTCTCATTTAATACAGTAACCCTGAGATCTCTGATGCTGCGGCTTCTGTTGTAGAAAAGTGCTGTGATTAGACAGCTTTTTTGTTATTCAGACTAGATCCGTGCAGGCTCATTCAGTGACACTCTACTCATCCCATTTCCCAGAGTCATACTTTGTGGTATGTGACACACATAATAACATATTCCGTGTTGTATGGCTTGTAGGAGAAGTACCATGGATTTTATATTCTGTGATAAACCTGCATGTACAGAGCTACTTTATAAATGTAGAGAAATGTGTCACTTTTTAATGGTTTCTTGGGGGCACGTCTCATAATTTACTTTCATCTATACAATAATACCACAGAAGTAGATCTGGGAATATTTGCTTTTCTCTGTCATCTTTATGAAGAAATGATTGAAATTCTTTCATAATTTTATGCAGCATCTCAAAATGTGGAATATATCTAACCATTATGGATATGCATTTCTTCATTTGTATATCCTTTTATCATAGTAGGCTACCTTTGGGTGTGCAGGCTCTTTTCTGCACTGTGTGTCAGTCTGGGGCTGTCCACTTCATTTATAAAGTCCTTCCAAAGAGCCATTAGGTATTTCTGTTGCACTGTAGTCACAGAATAGATGAAATTGTATTGTACATGATGGCTGTAAATTATGGTATTTTTTTGGTATGTTGAGAATGAAGTGACGCTTCTAAATTATTTGGATTGGTCCATGTTTCTGAAATTTATAGATTATTATAAAGAATGGTTTTCAATGCGCAAGAATTGTGCAGGAAGTCAGTGTGTATGTTAGCAGCTATGTGAATCTGATGGTGGAGTGAATTTGTGTGATAGTTCTAATGGAATTTACTTATCTCCTCTCATTCATAATTCAGATTATGAGCATATCATCTACGCTAAAAGAATGCAACACAGGTTTTGTGGTACAAGTTAACAAGCAGACCTTCTCTAATTTAGCCATAAATAACAGTGGTTCCCAGGTGCTGTGGTCAGAGGAACTTGCCAATTGAAAAGCTGTTATGAGTGATGGAGAAGCGTATTAACTGTATTGCAGTTTTCCAGGGTTAGATCTTTTTTCAGGGTCCCACTGAAGTGATTTAAATGTCATGGTTATGGGAAATGTTTGTTACACAATGACTCTGGTTCCACGGTAGACAGAACAGCTCCGTTAGGTAAGGACCCAGGGGTAATAAGTTTATTTGGAAGACCTATGGCATGTTTTAGGTAACTGGATATATTCTTAACAGCTGTTTCAGGATATTCTCCACCTAGTCAGAGATCGTCTCTAAAGCTGCACCAGTTCATGCTAAAAAATAAATAAAAAGTAATCTGCAACAGTTCCTTTCCTTGTGCTTTTCAGGTAGCATTTAGTAACGATATGCTAATGAGTCTTTGGGAATGAGTGATTTTGTATGATCCTACATAACAAATGGAAGTTCCTCCACTATTTCTGCTTATAGGCATTAGTAATTTAGTGTAGTGCATACTACTGGGTAACTGTTCATATGTTTCCAGTATGTAATCTGAGGTGTTCATTTTAACAACTGGTCTTTGTCTACTGGCTTTGTTTCATCCCTGTTTCCCTTTGTTGAATTTTTTGGCTTTCTGTTCTTGGATGTTTGTAATATATATTTGGTTTGCTTATTCAGGATGCCATGGGTAGTTGTATTGCATATAGTTATTTTATCTTAACATTTGTTTACCGGGAAATTCCGACTTGGAACAGAGCCAGTTTTCAGCAGAGGAAGTGCTCTACACGTACGTCTTTGTAACATGGGAGGAAACTGGAGCACCCGGAGGAAACCCAGATGGACACAGGGAGGACATGCAGACTCCACACAGAAGGCACCCCAGCCGAGAATCAAACCAGAGAACCTCCTGCTGTGAAGCAACAATGCAACCTCTGCACCACTGCGGCATCCAAATATGCTTTTATTGTTTATGCAGGATAGCTAGTGTGAGTATGTGTTTAAATTATCTTTGTATCTGTGCAGTGCAGGTTTGACCGCTTGATCTAGACGGATTTTTTTATTTTCTCTTTCTTTATTTCTCCTTTTTTTAGTGTGTTGTTGCAGTGACCTGGTTCAGTGTTAGTTATATGGCAGTATTCCTTGTTATTAGTGAATCTCTTTTGCTGAAGTCTGTTGAAGAATTCCTGCATATAATTCCACAATCCAATATTGGCCAAAGGATTGAGAGGGCAGAGTTAGAGTGCATTTGTAAGAACTGGCATTTCACATGTGTTTGGTTTGTTAAGTGTTATGAACTAACAATACAGTTATTTTATTTGGTGTTTGTTGACAAGCCATCAGGGTGTCCTGTTCTCCTACCAGTATATTTTTATTGAAGGATGTGATCTCTGTTTTTAATTTCTAATACCATTACAAGAATGGATCACATTCCTAAGTCAAGGTAAAATTGAAGTGCAGGAAATTAGTATTGTTTCAAAATATGATGTTAGCCAGAAATGCTCTTCACAGCACCTGCAATGTGCCCAGTAATGAATCCTTCTGCAATTTGTATGGAGTTACATGTATTAGTAACATATTTAAGTATGATTGTAAATTCTTTTTATAAGACTCGTTGCTCCTACTACTACTGGAATGGTCTGAGTCTTTGTCTTCCTCATTGCCCTCGTTTCTGCCTGCATATCCTGGTACTTCATAACGTTGTGTCTCTCTGTACATAAGACGCTGTAGTCACTGGGTATAGTGATTTCAACGATCAGTGCTACTATAACTGGTTTTCTTCCATCTGTTTTTTAACTGTTGGTAATGGATGATCCCATGTGATGTATAAACTTCATTTTCTATAATGTTTTGTGGCTCATGTTTCCAGTGTTTTTCAGCTACTTCAGTATTATAATGTTTGCACAATCCCCCAATGCAACAGTCTTGGTACATTCAGTATTCAGTCCTTCTGCCATTAGTACATCACAACCAGCAACAAGATGTGCAACTGTTTCCAGTTCTGTTTTACAAAACCTACATTTGACTGTTTCTCCCACATGTTCAATGGATTTTGTAAACCAATGTGTACGTAGTCCACTATCTTGAGCCTCCAATATTAACCTTTCGTCTTTTGATTTAAATTCACCTCTTCTTAACCATTTCTGCTTTCGATCCTGATCAACATGAGGTTGTTCCAAGAGTTTCCTATACTTGCAACTATATTTATGTATTTTCCACATTTCTTGCCTTGTCACCTGATCCTTCACCTTATATTCTTTCTTTTGTTTTTTGGCACATTCACTTGCTGCCTGATTCTTATCTACGTCTGGTTTGATTTCCATTCCCACTTGGCACAGATATGCTTCTGCTAAACTAAGCAGGGAAGTCATCTTAGATTTATTCTTCTCATGTTTTAAAACTTTCACTATGTTTGGGTCTTGTGAGGTCAGCAGATATTTATGCAGTACCACGATTGCAGTTCTATACATGCAATCAGATTTGAGAAGGCCCATATCTCCTTCAGAATGCATAGTCTTGGTATGCACTGACTTTTATAAATCATTTGATGAGCAAGAAGCATTCTTCTTGTTTTCCTGTCCAAACTATCCAACACCTTTTTGGGGCCAGTCAATCACTCTAAAACTATTAGTTAGGACAGGAAGAGCAAATTAGTTTATAGCTTGGACTTTGTTCCTAGATGTCAATGCTGTTTTTAGTATTAATTTAAGTCTTCTAAAATATTCCTGAGTTTTATTTGAATTTATTCATGTTTTATTGTTGACCCTTTATCAATTCCTAAATATTTATACACTCCCTCTTACTCAAATTCTTTTACATCACATTTCTGTCCCAAACTGATGTTTTCTTTGTGCTGTAGCTTTACTGCTTTAAAGGTTGCTTTTTGCACATTTATCAAGACCAAATGACATTCTTATATCATCTGAGAAAGTTTTGACCTCTTGCAGTTGTGCTTTCTGTTCCTCATCTTATGAACTATACAGTTTTAAATGATCCACAAAACGAAGATGAGGAGTCATTACACTTTGTTGTTTTCTGGGAGTCAGTTTATAGCAAAAGTATGGCCATGACCTAATCTGTCAAGTAGACAACTTAATGGGTTAAGGACAAGACAGACAAAAGAGCAGCGGTGAAAGAGAGTCAGCGTGAAATATCCTCCTTTAAATTTTTACCCGTGGAATGATAAGTTGCCCTTTATCATGGCTTAACTGCAAAGTTGTTTGCCACTGTTTCATGGTCACTGTAATGTAATCGATTAGTGTAGAGTGTATTTTATACATTTTTAAGCACTCTTTTATCCATGAATGTGGGATACTGTCATATGCTTTTTTATAGTCTAGCCATGCCAAACTTAGATTCTTCCACTTTTACAGTTCTCCATTATGATCCTTTGTTCCATGTGACATTCTTTTATTACCCTTTTGTTGTATTGCCATAAGTGAGTTGTCTTCTGATTCTATGACAATAAACTGTTGGCATCAATTCCAGTATATAATTTATACATCATTGGAAGGACATTATTGGTCTATAGTTTTTAGGATAGCTTGCAGGCTTGCTCTTAAGTAGGAGTAGGATCCCTGTTTATGATATTTTTCATGTTATAGAAGATTTTCAGGACACTATTTAAGATTTTTGGAATTTCTATTACCAAGTCATTGAATACACCTCAAATTACTTTAAATACACAAATATGAACACACACACACACACACATATACTTAAATATATATATTTAAATATACATATATATATATATATATATATATATATATATATATATAGATGTTACTGAATGTATGTATGTATGTGTGTGTGTGTGTGTGTGTGTGTGTGTATATATATATATATATATATATATATATATATATATATATATATGTTTGTGTGTGTGTGTGTGTGTGTGTGTGTGTGTGTATATATATATATATATATATATATGTGTGTGTGTGTGTGTGTGTGTGTGTGTGTGTGTGTGTGTGTGTGTGTGTGTGTGTGTGCGTGCGTTTAACGTCAGCACTGCAAGTAAAATAGAACAGCAGTCACAAGCAATATTAGAAGGAAAATGTGTTCTGTATATATTGGGTGTAAGGTCTCTCACTGGCCATTTTGTTGAACACTTTTACAGTGCACCTAATTAACTCAACAGCTAGTTTAATACTCATCACTTCTGTTGCAAGTTCAGTTTTATTTTCTGATAAGGGGCCTCTAATTGTACAGTGACCTCTGTGGTTACAAACAGTCCCTTGTTGAAGAAGTTCCTTGACTAAGTGTTCTGTCATTAATACATGTCGCATTTCATAACCTTTGCTGTTCATAACTATTATCATGTCAGAATTTGCCTTAATATCATCAGGCACATGAGGAAATCTGAAGAGCTCATGGTTTGCTAGTCATTTGTTCCATCTAGATTGCGCTTTTTTTTGTCCAGACTGTAACCTCTATAATGTAGTGTAATATCTGACAAAAGAACCATTACCTCACATACTTTTGCTCCTGCAGGGATCTCATGGTAATGTTTCATTTAAGTCTTTATGAATCTATCGGGTTTTGACTCAGTAAATACCTTGTAAAAATGAAGGAAAATCCATTTCACACATTTCTGCTCTCAGATATACTTTTAAATCTGGATAAATTGGAGAGTTAAAATGGACTTGAAAGTACCAGTGAGATTTCACCAGTAGATTCATTAGGTTTATATAACAAAGTATTAGTGCAAAGGTCTGATGTATCTGCACAGATACAAGGTGTGCTGCTGAAATCTTTACTTTTCTCTACAGTGATGTGATGACATGGATATAGTGCGCCTTGCCACGTGACAGCTTAAAGTGACAGTCCAATACAACATCATGTGACACAAATACAGTGTACTATGCAATGTAACAGGTCATATGATGGTCTACCAGGATCAGACTCCATGTGAGTGCCTTCTTATTGACACAATGCCCATTTCACGATGTGGCATACTGATGTTCTGCTATGCTGGATTTTATCCAAATCTCTAATACTGCAAGCATAATAATGCCTTGAGTTATTTAATGGCTATAAACCTCACTGCAACAGTGTTTTAGCTCCATGTTCTTATAAATAGTGTGCAGTTAAATGGCCACAGTCTTCCCTGATTTGTCACACTGATTATAACAGTGCCACTGTTCTGACAGTAAATGAGGGATAGTCCTGAAAATCAAGATCAGTCCACAAGGCCACACATGCATGCATGCATACATATATAATGAATTTTCATTTCACTGAAACTCAAATGACCAAACTCATTTAATTGAAAACCCATTTCACTGAAAACTTGTTTCAAAGAAAACCTTTTCCACAAAAAATATGTTCTAAAACAGGTTTCTGCAGTACTAACTCCATGATTGCATAATTCTAGAAAAAAAGGGAAAAAAACACACACAGTGAATCAGTGCTCAAGAGTAAATATGGACATCTACAGATCTGGTGGTACAATAAGGTGCTAACCACCGCAATTTATACATAGTGTGCTAGACTCACCTCCCTAATGACTCCTTTGATAAGAAATGACGTCATCACATGCCTTCTATACATTTCTATGCTTTTCTGTGAAATGAGTTTTCAGTGAAATAAGCTTTCAATTAATTGGTTTGACCATTTGAGTTTCAGTGAAATGAAGATTCAGAGCTATGACCGGGACTGATCATGCGTGTGTATGTGCTGTTATTTCTGTTGCATAAGGTACTGTATTAGCCTGACCGTACGTGTGCATCAGACGTTTCTGTGAACCTTGTCATTTGGAGTGTATAAATCATACTACTTTTACAACGAATATTGCTATTGTCACTCTTATTTTTATTTTATTTGTTTATTTACTTACTTGAAGATTTGAAGTTTGACTCATTGTCCTTTGAATCTGTGTGCTAGTTTGGAGTGTTAGGGTTTGCAGAAGGAAGAATTCTGACTGTGTTTTGTCTTGTTGGAAATGCAGATTGTAATCTGAGCTCAATGCTGTCTGCAACATGATGTTATAGAAATGGATAAAAGCAAATGTTATTATTGGTGGCCTGTTGCTAGTATTTGTCCTCTCTCTGTCAGCAAATACAATAAAACAAATCACGGCAGCTAAACACAACAGATAAAAAACAGTGGCACAGAAAAAAAAATGACAATAAAATGAAGCTGTTTTTTTTGCAGGGAATTAATCATGTCTGAATTGCCAATGTGAATGTTTAATTCCTTCACCATACCTCTCAACTGTACAGCTTTTCACAGAATGTGCAGATTTTTGCCTCGTATTTTTGATCCATTTTTCAGAAAATTGTGATTTTCTGGCAAATTAGTGGAAAATCATTAAAGATTGAAGTTAGAAAATAATGATGAACATTTGCATTTCAGACGTCGTACCATTTAGAAAATTCATGCAAATGCAAAACCTGTTATTCTATCAACTTTCTAAGCTTGTAAGAGCAATATTTATAAATTGTCCCTATTGTTTGGGTATTTGTCCTTTACCCAGATTTCTTGCTCTAACAGATTGAGAGATATAGAGTATATTGCCATAAGGATGCTGCGGTGGTGGTGCTGCGGTAGCGTTGTCGCCTCACAGTAAGACGTTGTCCTGTTCGATTCTCAGCTAAAGTGTCTTCTGTGTGGAGACATGCATGAATGGGCGTACCTTCATTGAAGGTTGTGCATCAGGCCTGGCAAGTCGGTATGTAAAAATCTACTGCCAATCATTAGCGGACCGGAGTTCCTCTGTGGTGACCCCCTAACCGGGAAAAGCCGAAAGATACAACAACAGAGTATATTGCCATAAGGAGGTGAGGGGCATAACTCCTAACTGTCCAGATTTTGCAGAATGTCCAAAGTTTTGTCTCATTTCTTAGTCTGTTCCTTATATAATTTGTCATTTTCTGGCAAGTCATTAAGGACTGAAGTCACTAAATAATGATAGACATTTAAGTTTCAGACTTCATATCCTTCAGAAAATGCATGCCAATGCAAAACTTGTTATTCTAACCACATTCTATATTTATAATGATAATATTTAAAACCTGTCCCTATTTTTGGGCCGTTGCCCCCCCTCCCATTATTTTTGGCTTTCTTCAGATATCTTTTACTAGGAATTTGAGAGGTGTGCATCAACTTCATTTGACATGAATCTGTTTTTGGCAAGTCATATAAGTTGTTGTTGTTGTTGTGTCTTTCGGCTTTTCCCGGTTAGGGGTCGCCACAGCGGAACTCTAGTCCACTAATGATTGGTAGTTGATTTTTACGTGCTAAGTTACCAGCCCTGATGCACAACCTTCAACGAAGGTACGCCCATTCACGCATGTCACCACGCAGAAGACGTTCTAACTGAGAATTGAACCGGACAGCATCTTACTGTGAGGCGACAACGCTACCGCAGCACCACCACCGTAGGTATGGCAAGTCATATAAGCAATGACAGAAAATATACCCTCAAAACTAGAAATATTAGCACATTGACATTGAAGACTCATTTAGCTTTATTGGTAATTTCCAACAAAATCTCAGGATAGTCAGAACCCTCACCGGGCTTAAAGAAAATCAAATGTGAATAAAGAAAGCTGAGAATTGGTTATTAAAACATACGTTAAGCACTTTTATCCCTTATCACAGGACTTCATCAGAACATAAATAAATTAAAATGCCATTAATTTAAATAGTGGTATTTAAAAGACACATGACTAAAATCAACTAATCCTAACCTGAAACAAATCAACCAATAAATTTACACAATTAAGTTAAAAACAATGCTATCTATATATATATATATATATATATATATATATATATATATATATACACATATATATTTATATAAATAACTGAATGAAAACTATGTACAAAAATATAAATGTTTAAATATAGTTTAACAGTTCTTAGTTTTCTTTATTCGTGTTCAGTTTTGTTTTAAACCCGCTGAGAGTTCGGACTATCCTAAGGTTTTGTTAGTTACTAGTTCTCTTTACTCAGGATTTTCTCCATGTTTGTGGTTTTTTATTGGTAATTTCCACTCTGTGTGGTACAAATGATGTTATGGAATGGCTGTCTGAGGTGAGTTTCTTTCTGCAGTTTATCCTGAAAAGTGAAAGTTCATTTATTAATGAGCATTATATGTAATTAAAAAGAACCCTAGCAGAAAACATGAAATAGCAAAGATAGATGAATTTAATGATATTTATTTTAAAGCTGGCAGAGAACTGAATCTACTGGGAAAGTTGCCATTTCTACTTTTTAAAAAAAACACCCATGTTAGTTTATTGAGTAGCTGTAACCCTTACAACACACGTGCAAACCACATGCATTGTGCACTCAACTCCCATGGTGGATGGCCTGTATTCTTAATTCTAAAATAATTACCTTCCACTTTAGTTCTAAATGGAGGATACATCCCAGACAACTAACATATAACTAACCATAGTTATAATCAGTTTCCCTTTCTTTAAACCAAAACAACAAATTCAAAGGAGATATCAACAGTATCCACTAACATCTGTAACAGGATCAGCAAAAGTAAAAATGAAAAGAAAGGGAAAAAAAACACATACATTCCCCTCTCTACACTCCCGTCTCAATTCCCTATTCTCTATTGTAATCCCCATGGTGCAGCCTACTTTTCTTTCCTGCTTTATTTGTTTCTTTTGTGAGTGACTGGGCTTTTCTCTTGGGTTCTGTATTTGCATAATGGTTAAGATGTTTACCTTGCAGGGTTTGATTCTCACTTTTGGGAAACATGTCTAGGCTTAAAAAGGGCCCCTAGGGTCATTAGCCTACTAATGACCCATTAACCTATCCTTAATAATTTCTGTTATTGTCACTTTGTAGGCAAACTGTTCTTGCTGCAAACCATTGTCAGAAATGTCTTCTTCTCTGCTATTACAGCATATAACAATAACACACACACACACACACACACACACACACACACACACACACACACACACACACACACACACATTAATAGTGGGTGGCTCTGCTAAATAAGGTCACAGGATGGAAGGTTAACAGGAAGAAAATGTGTTTGGGCAGCCAAAGAGAAACTAAAACAGCAGTTTATATTTATTGAAGAAGTCATTTTTGTCTTTTAAAGATCATACAGAATGCACCAGTTCACTTAAAAAAATAGTGTACCATCAAGGGAACATGCATACAGAACCTCTAGAGAACTTAGAATTTTGTCCCACTCATAATTTCAAAGGACAGGATACCCTTGGACAACACATTAATTTTAATCTTTATTTTTTCATATACAATGTGTTTTTAAAGTCATTTTTCTATGCAACATGGCAATGAACACCACTTGGCTTTTGTCATTACCAACATTTTATTTTTTAATTTTAATGAAATTTACAATTTCATAGTAATGAACAAGCAAACACAAACAAACAAACAAAAACAAGTATTAATCTGCACTAAAACATGACTGTATGAAATCTGATGCTTTGGGGGATTCAGGTTGCATCCTTATTTATCTCCCTCTTAATCTGGCTCTGCCAGGTGACATCCCCCCTCCACCCAGCACACACACACACACACACACAACTATTATAATCATTCTGGGTAAGAATTTAAAAAAAATGGGTTTCAAAAATTTGAATTTAAAGAATTGCAGTATTTACTTCTTAAATAATTTTAATCATATATTACATTCAAATCAACTTACAAAGGATGTAAAGCTAAACATCCATAGTTTGTGGTTTATGTCAAAGTTATTTTTATTTTTTCACTGAAGTACATAGCCTGCTAGAATGTCAAAATGTTTAAGAATGCAGGCCACACATTTTACAAGGTTGAACACTTACAGCTCTGAGTATATATAATTATGTCAACCACATTAAATGGCTAGAACTAGTCATCAACCAGGAAATCCAGCAAATGCTGAAAATGGCTGATCCCTCCCATATAAATTTACCATAACAGCACACCAAAATAGATGCAGTAGCTCACTTAAATTAAATGATATGGCTCACAGAATGAAACCAATTAAAAGAACCTTTGAAGAAATTACCTTGGCTCCACTGTGCTTTGTAAAACAAACTTTATTGAGTAAATAACTTCCAGAACTAAGCACTTGTATCACTATTACAATGGGACTTCATCAGAGTTACTGAAAAAACAATACCGCACAACATATAAAGGCAGTTCCACCAATCAAAACAAACTGCCATAATTTATTTAAAGTAATACAGTAACAAAAACAGCAGCAGTGGGTTCAGGTACAAAAGCCGGATCATAATTTATCCAAGTCTTTATTCACTTAAAACACACGAAAGGTATAGTCACATATAAACCCAATAATCAAAAAAGTATTAACAGTATTCCAAGTGCTTTTGTCTCTGATGATTCAGAGACTTTTTCAAGGAAATTAGAAAACTGTGATAGAGCTCTATTTAAAAAGACAGATCCACCCCTAATTAACATTGGACCAATAAAGGTAAAACTGAATAATAAATATTCATAAAATTCATAAATATTCAACAGTCACAGTAAAATTCATATACAGAGCACACATTATAATAAAAGACAATAAACAGTGAAGTAAATAACACACCCAATCCCAATATCACACCCTTGTCAAAATAAGGTGGGTAAAAGACCGAATGTTATATACAGAAGGGGTAGGACCCTTAAAAATGTTCTTGAATCTTGTAAGAGGGGACCTATGACTGGTTACATGAGGAACTGTGTGGCTTGTTCATCTTGCACGCACATCTTTGAGGGTCTGTCTTGCGTCATCAATGGGGTTACTATAGAACTGAGAAGGAAGGCCACATGCTAAACTGAAAGGGTGGTATATTGTACCCTACGTACAGCTTGTCCCGCTTTCTACATCAGAAAAACAGAAAGGAAATTAAGATGTAGGATGTATGAGCACTTAAGGGACATTAGGCTAGGCAAAGAAATTAATGCTCTCGCTAAACACTGTAAGGAGTATGAGGGGCACAATTTTAAATTATGATTATTGATGTTTTAGACATAGACCCAAGGGGTGGCCCCTGGACCCTACAACTGGAGAAACAAGAGGCACTATGGCAGATTAAAACTAATGCGATAAACTGGCCGGGTATCAATAATGCTCTATCCTTAGCCTGTTTCTTGAAGTTAAATGCACTAAATAGATAAATGAATTAATATGTATTTTTGTATGTATATATTTTTATATGTATATAAGTATATGTCTATTAGCAGTATTTTTATCTACCTTATTTTGACAAAGGTGTAATATTGGGATTGGGTGTGTTATTTACTTCACTGTTTATTGTCTTTTATTATAATGTGTGCTCTGTGTATGAATTTTACTGTGACTGTTGAATATGAATTTTATGAATATTTATTATTCAATTTTACCTTTATTGGTCCAATGTTAAATAGAAGTGGATTTGTCTTTTTAAATAGAGATCTGTAACAGTTTTCTAATTTCCTTGAAAAAGTCTCTGAATCATCAAAGACAAAAACGTTTGGAATACTGTTCATACTTTTTGGATTATTGGGTTTATATGTGGCTACACCTTTCGTGTGTTTTAAGTGAATAAAGAATTGGATAAGTTGCGATCCAACTTTTGTACCTGAACCCACTGCTGCTGTTTTTGTTATTCTGAGTTTGTGTTGTCTACTACATTTTGAACATTTAAAATAATGTCAAACAGCTGTAAAAACTGCTTTTGCACATATAACTTCTATATATATAAATATACAAGCAATTAAGCACAAGTTTAAAAAAGATTTACATAAAAATATATGTATATATGTATATATATATATATATATATATATATATATATATATATATGTGTGTGTGTGTGTGATATGTTTAAAAAAATAAAAATATATATATATATATATATATATATATATATATATATATATATATATATGGGTCTACTACCGGAGATCGAAATTATACTATTTCGAAATCCAGTAGTAGATGCCCACTAACGCGAAAGTGCACTTCACCGAAAGTGCACTTTCACAAACAACACTTGAGCGAATGGTTATGGACCTAGGGTTAGGGCTTGGGTTAAGGATAGTGGATAGCTAGTAGGGCTCTCCACTATCCTTAACCCAAGCCCTAACCCTAAGGTCCATGACTACCACACCACAGTGGAGTTAATTGTATGTCCTCCATGGTGCAGTAGTCACGGACCTATGTCCTCCACTGTGGTGCGGTAGTCACGGACCTTAGTGTTAGGGCTTGGGTTAAGGATAGTGGATACCTAGTAGGGCTATCCACTATCCTTAACCCAAGACCTATCCCTAAGGTCTGTGACTACCATACCACAGTGGAGGACATTGCCCGTTCATTCTAGTAGTGTTCACGAAAGTGCACTCTCGGTGAAGTGCACTTTCGTGTAAGTGGGCATCTACTACTGGATTTCGAATTTCGGTCTCTGGTAGTAGACATATATATATATATATATATATATATATATATAATATGTATAGTGTATATAAAAAACAGTATTGTTCCGAAGAAAGAAAAGCTGTGAATTAATAAAATACATAAAAATGCATAAATTATTAGTTTGTTGGATAAGACGTATATAATATAAAGTTGAATAAAAAATGAAATAAATGTAATATTTACTAAATTAGACATAATCCATATATTATTTGCCTTAATATTTAAAACAATAAAAAGAAAGTTAGAGCAAGCTGTTAACAAACTCAGTAAATGTTTCGTTCCCCAGATAAAAGTGAACAGCATAAAAAATGAAGTACTGAAACGAAGCAACCAGGCAGTCTCTCGTTGATATAAAACCAATAAAATTTATTTTGTACAAGTGATGAGCGCTTTCGCTAAAAAGCTTCTTCAGATCAAAGATTCTTTGATCTGAAGAAGCTTTTTAGCGAAAGCCCTCATCACTTGTACAAAATACATTTTATTGGTTTTATATCAATGAGAGACTGCCTGGTTGCTTCATTTTTTAATATTTAAAACACTTATAATGGATACCGCATCATTAAGTCCTGGTGACTGTCAGGCATTTAATCTCAATTGCCAGGACACATTTTTTTTCAGTTCCAATGTGTTGTCCATATCACCACCTTCTGGCTAATCTCAAAACTCTGTCAACTATGAAAAATCAATTTTTTTAATAATTTGAATACAGTACGGAATGTTTATAAAGGGCTGCAACATTTTTTAATATCATAAAGTTGTTCTCTCATATGATCTCTCAAGCTCCATTTGGTTTCCCCTGCAAAAAATGATGAACAACCACTGCAAGTGGTGACATAAACCATGTGGGTGGTACTACAATCACATTTACTAGGACATGATAAACTTCTTAGATAACCATCTATAACTAAATAAGCCCTCATGTATAAACATACATTTGTTTACAATTACCACATTTTTCATGTGATGAACTTGGTCAATGAAATCTGTTGTTCAATTAAATTCGTAATGTTACATCCTGTACTATATATAATCATAGACTAACCACCTAAAATTTTTTTCACATCACTAGGGAAGACCAAATTCCACAAATGTTTAAAAGCTCCTACATGTTTAGAAATCTCCTGATTATAAGGAACAATAAAAGGTACTAGTGTACTAGAAAATGTAGCTAACTTAGGAGATTTTGTTCCATTAACTGTTGTTCCAGATAAAAGAGGGGCAAACCTAGATGTTCTGTCCTGGAATACCTCATCTTTGACAGTTGTTAAATGATCCTTGGGATAACCACTGTCTCTAAAAATACCCCATGATGATGAGTTTCTCTTTCAAAATTAAAATCACAACTAATTAGTCTTGTATATCATCTGTCCTTTTAAAAATACCCCTCTTTTGGTGGGGGGGGTGACAACTATCAAAGTTCAGATTTGTGTCTTTCGGCTTTTCCTGGTTAGGGGTCGCCACAGTGGAACTCCGGTCCGCTAATGATTGGTAGTTGATTTTTATGTGCCAAGTTACCAGCCCTGACGCACAACCTTCAACGAAGGTATGCCCATTCATGCATGTCAGATGCTCTAGCTGAGAATCGAACCGGACAGTGTCTTACTGTGAGGTGACAACGCCACCGCAGCACCACCACCGCAGTATAACTATCAAAGTGTAGATAAAAATTCAAAAAGTCTTCTTCCTGTAAATTGTGGAAGTAAACTTATTCTGGATTGGGAGGTTGGGAGGGTGGCCTAATGGTTAATGTGTTTGTCTTACAAACACAAAGTACAGGGTTTGAATCTCACAGGGGATAATTGGCTAGGCTTAAAATGGCTTGCAAGGGCAGTTAGCCTAGTACTAATCTATGAATCTATGAATCTATGGATCCTATCCTTACCCAAGATTACATCTAAATAATTTATTTTATCCGAATCATATTAAAATGTAAACTTTAGAAAATTGTTAGTTGTTTCTAAATATGCAATGAACAAAATTAATTCTTCAGAAGTACCTTTCCAAAGTATATCAATACTTTGGAAAGGTACTTCTGAAGAATTAATTTTCATCTAAAAATGTGAAATATGTATGACTAAAGTTATGGTATTCAGAATTAAATATATGACATTTTTCCCATTCAGTGAGCACCCCGTTAGTATAAATGGGAGTGCAAGCTACTCCCATTGCTACTCCTGAAATTTGGTGAAAATACTCACCCTCAAAATAAATAACATTGTTTATGAGGATGGTCTCTAATAAAGTGTCAATTACCAAAATATCTCTGTGGAAATGTCCTGTTGGATTAAAAATTCATTGAATAAATATCTCCCTTCTGTCTGGGGAATGACTGTGAATAAAATAATATCAGCAGTTACAAATAGTAAAAATTCATCAAAACTAATAAAATCTATGCTCTCCAATAAGTGCCAAAAATCCTGAAGTATGTAT